>NC_028352.1:19568455-19581883 GCF_000741045.1 Vigna radiata var. radiata | reverse complement strand
TTACATTGTTTCCCCCAACAACAAAAGGGCTTAGTTCACCATTGTCATGGTGAACCTAAATGAAAGATTATGGAAGAATGGAAAAGCAAACCCTAGATAGGATAAAAAGGAGCCTAAGCATCCAAGAGATCTTCTCCTAGACTCTTCTTTTCTTCAGTTTTCTTCCTCTGTCCTGAGTCTAAAACCTTCATTTTCAACCCCATTCTTCACTTTCATCAAAATTGCTGCAAAACAATGCAAAACAAGCATAATATCGCTAAAAACAACTTTTGACTCTCAAATGACTCATTTATTGAGTTTTGCATGATTCTAAGCTCATTCTAAGCCTTGAAGGGTGTAATTTGGTCCAAAATGATATATGAAAATAACTATTTTTCAACCTTTATCACACTCCCACCACTTAGTGCCATTTCCAGCGCTGAGCATTAGCATTGTGGTTTTCAATACGGTAGAACGCTTAAGCGCCAATAGTGAAGGGTGAAAGAAGAATCGTCGCCCCCGTTGAGCGCCAGAACCCACCACTAAGCACTGAGGACTTTAATTCAATACGGTAGAAGGCTTGAGCGTCAATGTTGCGCGATCCAGTGGATTGCTGCACCTACGCTGAGCGTTGAAGTTGGGCTTAGGCCAAAATTCTGTAATTTTTCATAGCTTATAAATAGACTCTCAGAATTATTCTAGGGTAATCTTTTGGCAGAGAAAGACAACATAACACTTTCTACACTCCTCGGAGGAGGGTTTTGGATGCTAAGGCTCCAATTCACCAATTCTAGGGTTTATCTTTCCAATCTTCTCATTAAATTCATATAGTTTCACCATGTCAATGGTGAACTAAACACTTTGTTGTTGGGGAACAATGTAATCTTTGTGAAACTCTCTTATATCAAAATTCCTATTTTATTCATATTCTTGTATTATCAATTGTTTGGGTTTTCTTCTCTGAACTTTAAATCTTGCATTGTTTAATTCAGTCAGTGTCATGATCTTTGATTTTGTCGATATGGGAACGTACAGGGAAAAATTGAACTGAGAAGAATTCTCTTGATTATGCAATACTACATAGGAATAGGAGTACGACGGTAAATTTCTTCAAGCTTCTATGATTAATGCATTAGTAATTGCTTGGGAGACTAGGGATAGTAAACTAGTAGTTATGGTAATTGGCTCTTTTCACCGAAGGATAAGGTTTAGAGTAATTTAGAAAGTTGCATGAACATTGATAATAAAGTGGAATATAATAGGAATAGTAGATATAGGAGGCTGGATAAGGATGAAAATTGATTCATCTCTTGCATTTGCATGTTTACTTTTGTTTTTGTATTAAACTCTCAAATCATCATTCTTTCAAGTCATATGCGATCAATTAACATGAACGTTTAGGCCACTAAGTCCCTTTGGAAACGATATCTGGACTTACTATTCTATTATTACTTGATACGATCTGGTACACTTTCCAAGGTTTAAACAGTGTATGACTCTCATTATAAGAGTCATGAAGCTAATTTCAGGAATATGGAAATGCAAATTGGCCAGTTATCAAAAAGGGTGGAAGTCACAGAGAAGAATCAATTGATGAAGGAGTGGAAAAAGAAATTATTGAGTTAGAGAGTAGTGAGGATAAGGATGAGAAGATGGAAAAAAAATTTGAAAAAGAAAAATTTGAAAAACATGAGAGTGATCTTCCTTACCTGAGAGGGGAAGAGAGAAAATAGAGTAATTGTGGGCACTTTAGAGAAATTTTTATGCCTTTAACTGAACACTCCACCAACTTCCTGTCTATTTCAAGCGTATAAAGTATTACCTTGGAGAAATTATAAATCTTGAAGAGGAAGACACTAAGAAACAGGATGGTTGTATTCGCCCTTTGAAGAGGAAACACCCTCCAAAAATGAAGGATCCAGGAAATCTTACTATCCTATGCGCCATTGGAGATGTTAATATAGGGACAACTTTACTTGATTCTGGTTCAGGTATTAATTTGGTGCCCTTATCTATGCTGAAAAGGATTGGTGGGCTAACATTGAAGCCAACCAATATTTCTATGGTTGTGGTGATGAATCCTCAAAGAGATCTTATGGTATGGTGGAGGACGTGGTGATTCGCGTTGAACACCTTGAATTCTTCGTTGATTTTGTAGTGATGAAGATGAAGGCCGATGAGATGGTTCCGTTGATTCTTGGAAGGCCATTCATGAAAACGGCCAAAGTGGTCATAAGTGTCCATGATGAGATGGTTATGTCAAAAGACCAAGAACACAAGTTGATCTATACTGCCTCTAAAGAGAAGCTGACACGAATACAAAAAAGGGCTAAATATAAAGTTTCAAAGAAAGATGTAGTAGTTGATGGGTCTAAATGTGCTAACAAAGGTAATAACTGTAATGTAATGCAGGTACAGGAAGAGGAAGATGTTGATAAAGGATGCAAAGTCCACATTGACTTGGAGGATGCACCATTCTAGCTTGGTTTACAGGTGAGATTCAAGAAGAAGAAGTGGTTGGTGAAAGGCCATAGAAAGAATGGAGTGATTGAAATTGAAGCTCGATACTACAGGATAGTCAAGAAGGTGGATCGAAGGCAATTAATGAGTTGGTGTGATGAAGACATCAACATGGAAGGGGAGACATGAGCTTTATGGTGTCAAGCTAGTGACGTAAAAAGAGCGCTTACTGGGAGGCACTCCAGTAATCAAAGAACATTATTTTTCTTGTGCTTAAATTTTTAAATCTTAGTGATGTAGTTATGAACAATTTTTAAAATTTTGTGTATTGGTTAGCTTCTACTGAGGGAAGCTAGAAATTTTATGTACTCACTGAAGGGTACAAGATGGTACACCTACTAAAGGGTGTTGGAAAGATATGCACTTATTGGCAAGTGCTAGAAAGGTTTGGGTCAGGCTCGTAACGTTAAACAAGCGCTTGTTGGGAGGCACCCCAGGATGTTTCTTATCTTCTATTTTCGCTTTTATTTAGTAGTGCAGGGTTTTATGGTACTTGGCTTGAACACCTTTATCTGATAATGGTTTGATTTGATTGACTATTTGATGAGTATGCTTGATGATGCTTGATGTGGATGATGATTGAGATTGCTTTACATGCTCATATACAGGTGAAGTGTTCACAAACTGTGAATGGATGCATGAATATTATGATTGTGATTAAGATGCTGAGCAGGGTTTATGATTATGATGCTTGGAATAATGAGTGAGCCTATATGAGAGGTTTTTGGGCTTCATAGTTCTTAATTGTTATATTTGCTATCTATGTGGAAGCATGAATGATTTTGCCTAAGTTTCCGTGATTGATTGAATTACATGTATGTGTCATATGATCAAGGCCGTTTTTGTGAATAAACCCTTTTCTAGCCAAATGAAATTTTCGTTCCACATAAAAAGGAACATTTTATTTTCTACCATGTTTGAACCTAAGCCTTAAACATGATTTGAAAACCTTGCTTTGAAAATCTTTACTGTGTTAGGTTGAGAATTAATTGTGGTATTGAAAAAGGTTCATGTTTGGGGTTGTTAGGAAGTTGAAAAAGAAAAAGTTAGACATTGAGCTAATGTGTTGAATGAAAATTCAAGAGAAAAAGCATGAAAAAGATAGAAAAAGAAAAGCATGAAAAGAAAAGCTCAATGGAAAGAAAAGGGAAAGTTGGGAATGAGTGAGAGTGGTAAAAGGAGAGTTGTGCTTGAACCATAATTATTTGAATGAATCTCTTAACTCAAGGATTTTGTGGTCTAGAAAAACCAATATTCCTTATTTGCCCAACCACATTATAAGCCTTGAAAAAGTCCTTGTGATGACATGTATATGTGATGATGTTTGATTGTGGCAAATGAATGGAAAATTTGTTCTATGTGACATGGAGACAATACAGGGAAGGAGTGACTTCTTGAAACACTTGAGTGATTGAGTGAGACACCTTATCTGGTGAGGATTGATTCCATGAATGATACAAGAGGGTCTAGCATCATAGGACCTATCACAAGAGAAATGGCCAAAAAGCTTCAAGAAGAGTATTCTCCAAAAGGTCAAGTACTATTTGCTATCTTTGGATGGGAAATTGGAGATCAAGGAGATACTACAAAATTGCCAAAGCATGGAGAAGGGTAAGATGGTCATTGCTACAAAAAGGGGAGGTGTTCTTATCAAGATATGGGGCTTCATTAGAAACTCTCCCTCACATTTAGATTGGTGTTTTTCACGTGCTTAAATAAGCCTTTCTAGAAGGCCATCACCTTTTCCACATGGGTGAAAACGTGTAATTTGATCCAGCTTTTACGGATCACATTTTTTCTTTGCCTAGCTTCATGAATGCATCTATAAATTCATGAAAGCCTCACTTGTAAAACACTTTGGAATATATGAGAAATTTCTTCAAATATGAAATTCATCTCTGCCAAGCAAATGCTTACCAAAGTCACTTGTTCCATCAACTCTCTCCCACCTCTTAGTTTTCTTCTAACAATGGAGGCTGCCTGAAGCTAGGACCACCTCATTCCTTCTCTGCCGCCACTAGCATCCATCCAGATCCATCAACTTTCCGCTGCCACCTGCTGGAATTTCTGCCTTCTCGGGTTCTATCTTCAACCAAGTCATGGAGAGGCTTATCAATGAATTCATGATTTCAACTGTGCTAGGTTAATTGATCATATCATTAATAAGAATAACATCTATTGAAAATTATATGATAACACTATGTGAGTTGTGATAAAGTGAAGCATCTGTGCATCTTGATGAGATTCCGTTGAAAAGCTAAATTGAGTAATTACTTATTGTGAAAGAATGGGTTTGAATGTGTTGAACCATGCTGAGGATAGGTGAAAAGCTAAGTTTTCTTTTGTCTTGAGGACAAGCAAAGTTCTAAGTTTGGGGTTGTGATAACAATTTAAAAACCGTTATTTTCATACTTAATTTTGATAAAAAAAACACACCCTTTATGACTTAGAAATTAGCCTGAAATCATTCAAATTGCTTTAGTTAGGTTCAAGAGAGTCAAAGGTGGTTTTAGAGATATTATGCTTGGTTTTTCCTTGTTTTCGTTAGGAAACATGTAGGCTTCGTTTTACACCAAGAGGGGGGAGGGGTGAATTGGTGTTAGTTCAAAATCAAAATCTTTTCGCAATCTTGGTATGAAAATTCAAAGCTTTTGTTTGAAGAAAAGAAGAAAAGCATGAAGATGAGCTCAATGTAAAAATAAAAGAAAAGGGAAGAAGTTGGGAATAAGTGAGATTGGTGAGGTAGAGAGTTGTGCTTAAACTTTGAATATTATTGTAGCTCTCTTAACTCAAGGATTTTGCATTCCGGAAAAACCAATTCTTCTTGTTAGCCCAGCCTCAATACAAGCCTTAGAAAAGTCCTTATGATGGCATTTGCATGTGAAGATTTTGATTCTTTGAGATGAATGGCAATTTTGTTTCATGTGCCTTAGGAATAATAGAGAGTTGGAGTGTCACTGATGAGTCAATATTTTATTATTTCACTTAGTTTATTGTGTTAGAATTAATCAGGGAATTGTGCTTAATTGTCCAGTATTTTTCCGTTTTTACTAATTGTGCTTAATTTGACCGGAAATTCTAATTTTAATTAATTTGAATTTTCTGAGCAAATTAATTGCATTATTTATTGCAGAAAAATTTTGGACATACATTTTGGAGCATTAGGATGAAGGCAAAAATAATTCAAGACTCTTCACATAGACATTTTAAATTTAATTACATTGTAACTTTGTAGTCTAGAATATTTTTAATTAAACTTGTGTACATTGGGCCAATGTTGACAAAAAAATATGAGGGGCCCAAAGATTGTAGGAGACACTTGGCACCACCTAGGGTTTTATTTTTCTAGGGTGGACCCCAACCTTATTTTTGAGACATAATCACAATCCTAAAAAGGGCCAGTGGTCACTTACATGGGGGAGAGAACACACTTGGCTAAAACGTGGTTTGTGGGGGAGATTGGCATTTTTTCTTTGAAGCATGTTACACTTTGATTTTGGTTGAATGGAAATTGGAGCTACCTGCCACTCTCGGATTCCCCTTTCTTTAAGAGCTTTGAACAAATTCTTTTTTGGATAGCTTTTGAAAAGGGAACTTACGGTCTTGAGTCAGATTCCAGCCGCCACTTTGCTTTTGTTTGATTCAGCTTGCACTTAATTTTCTAGAGTGAAGAAAGCACACGTTGCATTGTATTTTGAATGGAGAAAGCTGCTGGCGACATACACTTTGGTAGAGGCTGTTGACACTTGTTTATTTTCCTTGGCTGTGAACGTTTTTTAGGGGATTAATTGTTATTTTAGAGGCACACGGTGGCAGCTCATTATTTAATTTAGCAAGGGCGTGTGATTTATTCATTTGGAGGCATATGATGGGACGTTGCAGGCAGCTTGTTAGTAGCAATTTTTTTCTCTTTATTTATTTGGAGAATGAAGTGGATTAGGTGGGAGGCTAGATGATGGGACACTTGGCAGTAATATGTGTAGAGATTTATTTCTTGTATTTCTTTGAAATTGAAGAAAAGTGATTGGATGAGGTACGGTGGTTGGAGTTTGGGGAAGAAGTTCTAATTCATTTTTAATCGAATAAAGCTAGCAAATCATGTCCAGCAATTCGGTGCAGAGGGCTTTCATTCCTATTTAACTTTTAGAAAGAAGAAAGGTGTTATCCAAAATGCTAGGAGAGAAAACGTTGATTGCATTTGATGTGCACACGGTGGCTGATTCATTTTTCACATTTGTTTTAAACGTTACTTTTCAGCATGTTAAATTCTCTATTGTTCACGCATGTTTTCTTTTAGTTGTTCCATGTTTAATATGCATCTCATTTATTAGAAGTTTCCTTTATTCAAGCTACCTTGTGCATCTGCTTATGCATTGTTGATCTACCAATTTTTTTAGTGGGTCACCCAAGTTTTCTTTAATTTATTTGTAATGTTTGCTTAGGTTAATTGAGTTGGTCATTGACGATATTATAATGTTTCCTGGAGATTTCTGGACTGTAATTTTGTTTTCCCCTCTGACTTGGTTAATGTGAAATATGTATTTGCACTTGCAATTGTGTATACGCTTAGTTGCGCAGTTGGTGTTTAGTCTTCACTTAGTTGATGAAATTGCATGGTGTAAATTCGATTTGATGTTAACATCGCGTTCGCTTGGTTCGCTTTTATGAAAACATAGTTAGCCTGCGCTTAGTTGGTTAACTGTGTTGGATTAGAGGTTTGAGTCGGCTTTACTTTCTTAATCTGTGATAGGAAGCATTGTCATCAAGTTATTGACCAACCATTTTCATTCTATCTTTGAAACCATTTTTACATCTCTATTTCCATTTTTGGTTACATTTGTGTTTACATTGTTGTTTGCATTCATGTTTTGATTTTTTTTATCCGCACTCACAAACTTTTCAACAACCCCCCCCCCCCACTTCATGTCTGACCTAATTCTCAAACCACATTTGGTCGTTGAGAGACGACCTAGGAGTCACTTCCTAATCTATACTGCATTCTATTATGCACATTAAATTTTTCATGGGGTGCGACACCCATCAGTCACCTTAAACACTTGAGTGATTGAGTGAAACACTTGCTTGGTGAGAATTGATAAATTTCATGCTTACATCTTTGCTTAGTGGATTGGTCATTCATAAAGTGTAACATCTGTTGAGAAATACGTGATCATGTGAACTGAACTGAATTCAAAGCATGCATGCATCTTGATTTGATTCCACTGAAAATCTGAAATTGAGTAGTTCTTGTCATGAATTTTAGGAGTGTTGAACTTTTGGATGAAAAAGTGGAAAGCCAAGTTTTGTTTTATTTGCTTGAGGACAAGCAAAGTTCTAAGTTTGGGGTTGTGATAACGGTGGAAAAACAGTTATTTTCATGCTTCATTTGAGATTAAAACACACTCTTTAAGGCTTAGAATGAGCTTAGAATCAAGCAAAACACGTAAGTTGAGTCGGTTGAGAGTCAAAAGTTGCTTTTAGAGATATTATGCTTGTTTTGCATTGGTTTGCAACATTTCTGATGAAAATAAAGAATGGGATTGAAGATGGAAGGTCTTAGACTCAAGAAAGACGAAGAAACATGAAGAAAAGAAGAGTCTAGGAACTGCCCAACACCAAAATCCAACGTTGGGCGGCCAAATGCAAGGAGAAGCAAACCGTCGGGCGGTACAACTCTGATAACAGTCTAAAAACCATTATTTTCATGCTTAAATTTGATAGTAAAACACACCCTTTATGGCTTAGAATGAGCTTTAAATCATGTAAAACACTTAGTTGTGTCTTGTGAGAGTCAAAAGTTTGTTTTAGCGATATTATGCTTGTTTTACATTGTTTTGCAGGGTTTTTAGATGAATTAAAGATGAAAGTAAAGTAAGGTGGACTTAGACCCATGAAAGAAGAAGAAAAATGATGAAAAGAAGGGTCACGTGAGCCGTTGAGCGACAGAATGGTCCGCTGAGCGCTCAGAGCGATTAGAGGGAAACCGCTTAGGGGCAAAACTAACCGCTGAGCGGTCAAAACTGCAAGAGGCAAACCACTGAGCGGTGAACTTAGGCGCATGGGCGGTTGTCTGTATTTATTAGCTAGATTCTGTAATCTTTCTGTTATCTAGCCCCAGTGCGAATTAGAAGGAGATTCCTTTGGCAGAGAGAAACATCCAAAGCTAATCCACACACCTTGGAGGAGGTTCCTTGGATGCTTAGGCTCAAATCAACCAAGTTTAGGGTTATTCCTTCCATTCTTTCATTATATTTCATCTAGTTTCACCATGATTATGGTGAACTAAACCCTTTGTTGTTGGGGAACAATGTAATCTTTTGAAACTCTCATATATTCAAATTCTTATTTATTTCATATGTTTGTCATATACTTGTTTATCAATTGTTGGGTTCTCTTCTTTGCTTAATGCTTTTATTGTTTAACTCATTCATTAAAAGTGGTTTGTCTTTATCGATATGGGGACGTACGGTAATGTCATGAACTTGTGAGAAATTCCTTGATTATCACTAGTGCAGCGAGGGGCTTTTACCGCAGTTATTTTTCACTATACGTCGCGGTTTACGAACCGCGGCATATTCAGCCGCGGTAGTAAGTCAGAGACTTTAAGCTGCGGTTTCAACCGCGGTAAAAAGGTTGGGGAATATACCGCGGTTGTGTAAGGAACCGCTGCCTAAACCCCTTTTTTTTTAAAAAAAAGAAATTGTTGCAGTATATGCCGCGGTTAGCACTACGGTAAAAGACCCAGGAATAGACCGCAGTTCTTGCACTAACCGCGACCAAAGGTCCATAAAAAAAAAATGAACACTATATACCGCGGTTGTGGTAACAACCACGGCATATTCCCCTGCAATTTTTTAAAATAGCAGGTCTGATTTTGTGATATCCACTACCACAAAAACAGACCTGCATATAAAAACATGTACACAAATTCAATTTCAACATAACAAACACATGTTCAAATGTATTTCAACATCAAATAAAGTAAAAAGTCTAATAAAATACAATCTAACACTACAAGAAAAATCGTTGTTACATACGGCAAAAATCCGTATATAACCTCTAAAATCTGTATATAAAATTGTGTTATATACGGATTATATACGACCAAAAATCTGTATATAATAGGGGCGTAGATAAGGTTATATACGAATAATCCGTATATAAATTACATACGGATAATCCGTATATAAGTTACATACGGATAATCCGCATATAAGTTACATACGGATTATCCGTATATAAGTTACATACGGATTATCCGTATATAAAATTTGTATATAAATTAGATACAGATTATCCGTATATAATTTACATACGGAAAATCCGTATGTAACTTTATAGCTTAAAAAAAATTAAATAATCTCATATTTGGTTTCAATAAAGCAAAGTCTTTGGTTACTGTTCCACTAACCCCTGCATTGTAATATGCAAACATCTAAAATCACAAGTTGAGATTCCCTTTAAAGTAATCAGAAAATTTATCACTGCTTAATAAGTAGATATGAAAGTAAATATATTGAAAAAAAATCCTGCACTTTTAAGACTTAAAAAATACCTCCTTAGAAGGCTTATGGTCTTCATTATGAACTGTGACTTTAAAAAGATTGTCCCAAATTTCATACGTCAGTGTAGTGTTGGATACAAAAATTGCATAATACTTAATATCGACAAATATGGGTATATACAGTAAACATTCACTAAAAAGTAAATGCCTAAAAGTTCTATAAGATTGTCCCACCTTGATTACAAGTTCCTCAAAGAAGCTTTTAAACATATCCCAACGATCTTTGTTACGTTCAACAGCCTTGAAACATTCATCGTTTTCAAATATAGACACAACCTTGTTGAGTGAGGTCCAAAAGAATTAATAGAAAAGAATAATAATTATCATAAAGTATATCAACTTATGCAATGTCTAAAAAAAATCAACTTAAATATCATTAAAAAACAAACCTTAATCTAGTGGATGAAGTCAAGTTCGTCGATTCCTGGAACATAATATAATATATTAGCAAAAGAGAGGTAAAAAGGAAGCCACACATAATAAACTAAGACATTGAATGAGATTTTTATAACTAAGAAAATATTGTTCAATTCAAGCCCCTCTTCTAAGATCATGTTTTAATGATAATAAACTAAAAAAAAATCTTAGTATTCTGAACTTGTATTAATGATTTAAAATGTGATTTAGGAGAAATCAATTAAAAACCCAAAATTTCAAAACAGTGCATACTATATATAATTTCTTCATAGCAACAAAAACAAAAACAATTTCTTGTAAAAGGAACTAACTACCAAGTCATGAATAGGAGTATAAGATATAATCAATTTGTAGCTAAGAGAAACACATAAAGAAAAAGTACTTTGGAACTACTGTAAGTAGGATAAAGACTTGGGAACTACTGTAAGCTAGGATATAAATACTCATAATCTATTTCATCACCGTCCAAGACCTCAGAAACTGGAACATATGCTCTTCCAATTAATGTTGCCCCAATAGGATTATCATCTTTCGCAGTGAATATAATATCTGAAGCCACATGGGCACAATAAATGTGAAAAGACTCATACCATTTGGGATTAGTATGTTCATTTTCTAAAATTCTAGTCCTTCCTACTCTTGCCTTCTCTAGATCAATGGCTGCATAGAGTTTAGTAACTCCCTTTCCAATACCTACAACCTCCTCAATGTTTTGCTTGAGCTGTAACAGAATAAACATTAAATGAGTGAATGATAGTTATTAGGAAAATAAAGCAGTAAATCTAAATCAATTGAAATACTCATGAATAGTAAATGATAATAACATGCCTGCAGTGATAAAGGAATGAAAAGAGAGGAGCAAGGGAAAAGGTCCATAATTGAATAAATGTAGCTTGCCGAAAATTAATTAATAGACAACACAACATTTTTGCTCACACTTCAAAAATACTCAATCCAACTTTCAGAACAATAAATCTTTTAATTCACTAGGTAAAATCCAAACTAAGGCTCTAACATAGTCAATTCTAAAATTAAATAAAGCATATGTGTAACAAAGGTTACATAAGGTCAAATAAATGGCCACCGAAGTAAAACTCCAGATGGATGAATGAGATAATCCCAACTAAAGTGAACAATTTGATTCATGTTGAACAAACTGTTAAATCACAATTTAAATTATGATTCGTTTCCAGAAACCTTGACTACAAACACTAAATTCTAATGATTACATTCATCCTAAGCCAATATCTACATTCGTTTTTAGAAACACATTCTCCCTTTAAGTATTAAAACTAGTTATTGATTTTCGTAACTGAAGCAGAGAAACAAATATTACGAAATTCAAAGAAAGACGTTATTATAATTATATACCTGTTAGTCCTTGAACCANCTTTGGCACTTTACTATGTTCAATGCAACAATTAAAAGTACATAGTCTATAAATCTGTTCAAGAACCTCAGAAAGCAATTAGAGGCCTTTGAGTGTGCTTCTAAGTACTTCTCAAGCAAATCAGATGAAACCTGNAGCAACAGNATAAGTTCAAAGGATCAATAAGTTATTATTGTGTTTACTGCTATTATTAATTAAAACATTAAACAAAGTTACAAAGTTCACATGCATGTGTTTTCAGAGTACAAAAAAAGTTAACAAAATGAACCATAAAATTTACATGCCAATGTTTTGGCCATTGAAGACTTACCAAGTGAATTAACAGAGAGATAGGAGTTTGGAAGAAGAAACAATGATAACCACACGCTTCACACTGTTTGCAACTGAGTGTGTCACAAGTGACACCATCTCCAACATCATATATGAAACCTGTTATCAATTAAGAAATTTTTTGCAAATACAATACTCAATCAGTCTCATTGTTCATTTAAGGTGTCAATATGAGTAATTTGGACCAAAAGATGATTAATTCAGAGTTTCTAATAATATGAAGAAGTTAGAAGTTGATTACCTGTTGGTATGCATGGAAGTAGAATGCAGCAAAAATTGATCTGAAAAATAACTCTCTAAAATTCAGCCCTTGGCTTGCCTGCATTGGAAAGACCAGCAAACTAAATGTTAGCATCTTTTCCTTTTTCTCAATTTCCTATCAAGGAAAAATAAAGATTTAAAAAGAAATTATACACATACTGCATATTGCTAGTATGAAGGAGAAAATTTGACACCCTCCATAAGTAAGGCATATGGAACTAATTACATGAAGGAAATCATTATTAAAACTCCAGAGAGATTGATAATGTCCAAACTTTCCTATCAAATGATGAGCCACATTATCAACAAAATAATGTCAGAGAGTTCCAATGAGTAATTAAAATAGTAATTAGTTTCACAAACAAATACTTAAATGGTATTAAGAAATTTAAATGAGGTTAACTCACATTCTTAATTAGCATAAACTGGTAAATTTGTTTTCTTATCTTTGACTCTAAATTTACAAAGATTAGTGAACATTAATAAATGCCAAAATTGGTACTTACTTTTAAAGGAAAAGTGAAGCCATAGAGGTTGATTTCCTCATTACATATTAATCCCATGCTTTCAATATTCCAGGTATGTACCTTCGACATTTATGGACACACTCCACTTATATTTTTTTTACTCTCATATGCAAGTAATGCTGCAAAACGGAGCACCATTCTAAGGCAGTCATCCAATTCTCACAATGGATCCACAAACATCAGGTACCTATAATTCAAACAAAAATTAATTTAGTAGGAAATTCATCACCGATGACAATACATTAATTGAAATTAACAAAATCAAACAAACCTCTTCGTATAATCTTATCCATCTTAGGTTTCGGTATTTTATCCCATAGCCTGTTTGCACGTTCATGGTTTTTTTTGCTTCTGTTTTCTTCATTTTTCTCTCATGCACTCTTATAGCTTTATTTATTTCAACCAAAGGTTCGTGATGGAGGAAGGCAATATCCTAATGA
>NC_028352.1:19540339-19566730 GCF_000741045.1 Vigna radiata var. radiata | reverse complement strand
CCCGGATATATAAGGCAAAAAGTATATTTTCTTGCCGCTTCCAAAACTTCTTATCAGATTTGTGTTGATCTGATCAAAATCATTTGATTCATGAATTGATTGGGGATCAATGAATCCATAATCATCAGAACGCCCCAACTTGTTACTGACCCCAGACATATACATGAAATCAAAAATTAACTTTGATATAAGGATAATTGATATATAAATCAATTTTATATATAAATAATTTCTCATAGACTTACATCATCCATAGCTGAATAATTGAAATATTCAACTCTTGTGTTCCCAACGCAAGCTCAATGAAGTCTTGGCTATGAAGGTATATTGGGACCTCAGAGCCTCTCCAAAATACATTAGCATCATACTTAACCTCCAAAGGCTTATCTTCAAGGATGTCAACAAGTAGATGCAATGAAGCAAGAGGATCATCCTCAGATAGAGGAATCTTCTCCTGTGCTTGCGTCTGTTGTTACATGAAAAAATAAGATAAGTTTTGACATCAATAACCTTTAAAATTGAGAAGTGTAAAGAAGAATTTCAAACCGAGGGGTCAGAAACTGAACCAACCAAATGTTTAGGCCAAGCGATAAAGGACTTCAATGCTTGTTCCATAGTGAAAATCTCTTTTGTGGCCAGAGGAACTGAGGCATTTGGTATGATCATTTCGTCCACTGAGACCTTCACCTCATCCTCTAATAGTTGCATACCATGAACAACAGTAGCTGACCTAAACAGTGTTCCACGAGCTACCAGGACCGTTTCGGTATCGTCTAAAATGTATAGCAGACATGGACTACCATCGTCCATGTCATCCCCTGGGACGGCTGGTGTGGAACAACTTCCTTTCCCACTTCTCCTTGTCAGAGTAAATGTTAGATTATACAGAAGATAGAAATAATTGCACATAAATGTTTATTAAGTTTACCTGTGGGAGGCACAACATGTTCCTGTTCTTGTACATGAGATGGCACTAGGCGCATGCCATAGCTCTCAAGCTGCTGGAACATGGAGCTGAATTCAGCCCTGAGCTCTGATCTAACCTCATTTTTTATCTCCTCTCTAAGGTCCGCTCGGACCTTTTTTGTGATCTCTTGTGTCATCCTTTCTCTTTGTGCTTCGTTGTATGCATATGAAGGCTGACGAGAAGAGCTCCCAAAATAATCTTTAATTCCTACTCCAGGACCAGCAGAACGTACACGTCCAGGGTGCTCAGGGTACACGTCCAGGGTGCTCAGGTCGTCCAATCGCAGCAGCAAGAATATCCTGGCGACCCTCTGGAGTGAATTGACCTTGGGAGCTTTGCTCAACCAAGGAGTCCTGTAACATTACAAAACACCATTATGCTTTAAAAAGTTTAATGTAGTATGTATAATTACAATACTTTCAGAAATTTCCCGTGCAGTGTCGGAAGAGTAGGTGCCCGATGGTCTGATACGAGCCAACTTCCATTTTTCATGTCTAGAAGGTGGAGAAGGAGGCTGAGGGGGGCTACCACCCTGAGATGGTGGTCTAGCATCTGCCTTTTGCTTGAGGATTTTCTTCTCAAGCTTCCTATACCCACCACGAGATAATAGGTGGGGGTTTTTGTTATGAGCACTTGTTCCTTGTGCTTTGCTTCTAATTGCCTGTCACATACACACTAATTAATTAGTTCATATGATATATATTTGTTAATGAGGAATTGAATAATATCAACTATACTAACCTGCCATTCCTCTGACATCCGACTCTCTTTAAAAAGCTGTTAAGTCTCCTTATCAATGGACTTATATGAACTACATGGAGACTTATGTTTAAGGTGTCCAAAGATATATCTTGATGTCAACTTACTTTTAAAGTTTCTGAAGTTTTCAGCAACAGTTGATAAACACTTATTTCTAAGTGTTGCGACATTTGGAATGTCAAATGTTAGCTGAAATAAACATAATAAAGTTGTATTAGTACAAAATTATCAATATAAACAAATTTTAATTCAAATGATATTAACTAACTTACCAATATATCGTTCCATATAATGTTCCGATCAACCTCGGACACATGATCAAAAGATGAAGTGAGAATACTAATCCTATCACGTGCCACTACTCCAAGGTATGATCGAAAGTCATCTGCATAGGGGCCAGTTGCCACACCCGTGATNAAGCTTCCTATACCCACCACGAGATAATAGGTGGGGGTTTTTGTTATGAGCACTTGTTCCTTGTGCTTTGCTTCTAATTGCCTGTCACATACACACTAATTAATTAGTTCATATGATATATATTTGTTAATGAGGAATTGAATAATATCAACTATACTAACCTGCCATTCCTCTGACATCCGACTCTCTTTAAAAAGCTGTTAAGTCTCCTTATCAATGGACTTATATGAACTACATGGAGACTTATGTTTAAGGTGTCCAAAGATATATCTTGATGTCAACTTACTTTTAAAGTTTCTGAAGTTTTCAGCAACAGTTGATAAACACTTATTTCTAAGTGTTGCGACATTTGGAATGTCAAATGTTAGCTGAAATAAACATAATAAAGTTGTATTAGTACAAAATTATCAATATAAACAAATTTTAATTCAAATGATATTAACTAACTTACCAATATATCGTTCCATATAATGTTCCGATCAACCTCGGACACATGATCAAAAGATGAAGTGAGAATACTAATCCTATCACGTGCCACTACTCCAAGGTATGATCGAAAGTCATCTGCATAGGGGCCAGTTGCCACACCCGTGATGATGTCCACATTCATTGGAGTTCTATCACCACTATTCTTTCTGATCAAATGTTGTTTCATCCTAGTGGGTCCTCTAGTGGATCTGGTTGGGGGAGCCTCATCCCCTGAAGAATGTGGATGATCAGCCATATATCTGTCAAAATAAATAGCAACATGAAATATTAATAAAAGACTTATGTAATATCATATAATTTAACAAAACATGTAATAGTAATCATAGGAAATATATAAAAGGAAAACCTATGTGATATTAATAAAATACTTATACAGAAATTGAAAATTCATACATAAAGATATGGATTCATCATATGTATATTCCCTCATCATGATCTGACCGAATTGCATGTACATCTTCGTCAACTAGAGATTGGTCATCCAAATTTGTTGTAGTTTAAAATGAATGGTTGTCAGCAATATGAATATTAATCAGATTGTCTTCGTTAACTTTAATCTGTTTTTTGCCTTCAAGAGCAACATACCAATGGTCAGACGCAGGATCTTTGACATAAAAAACCTGAGATGCTTGATGTACCATGATAAGCGGTTCGTCTCTGTAACCCACCTTTCGAAAATCAACCAGTGTCATACCCAATTCATCTATTTTCACACCACTCTTATTGTCAAACCACTTACATTTGAACAACGGAACAAAAAAGTTGGTGTAATCAACCTCCCATATCTCTTCTATTATACCNTAATATCTCATTGATCCAAGTACAGGAGATTGATCTTTTTATGTGGAAAATTGAAGTGACTCATCTTCTAAACTGACTCCACTATTTTGTACTGTGCTTTTATCATCTAAAGTCTTCGTATAGAATGTGCAATTATTGACTTCATAACATGTACAACGCACGACATCAAACTTCAAACCATTTGCAAGCCACAATAAAGTTTGAGAAGAATATGGCTCTTTGTCAATTTCAGATTTGAACCAAGACATAAATGTTTTGTTATGCTCCATCAACTGCCATTTCTCTGATTGTTTTGGATTTTTATTCTTAACAATGGCTTTGTGCGCTTCCAAAAAAGGGATTACCTCATCTGTGTTGTTGAACATATAAAGATGCGCTTGCAAAAATTCTTCGCGATCTTTTGTCACCACATTCACACCTCAGATGCTTTTACTTGTAGAAAATTTATTCAACCATGATGTGCGAGGAACTCCTATTGGATTCGTTGATGTAATGTAATCTGAACAAAACTCGATACTTTCTTCAGCAATATACCTTTCAATCATCGAACCTTCAGGACGATATGGATTTTTAATGTACCCTTTCAAAATCTTCATATAATGCTCAATAGGATACATTCATCTTAAGTATACCGGTCCACACAACTTGATTTGTCTAACCAAATGAACAAGTAAATATACCATGATGTCAAAAAAAGATGGAGGGAAAAACATCTCTAGTTGACACAAGATGATAACAATCTTGCCTTGAAGTTCATCTAACTTTGCAGGATCGATGGCTTTACTACATATTGACGAGAAAAATGAACACAACCTGTTTATGGTTTGCCTAACATTTTTGGGCAAAATTCCACGAATAGCCACTGATGATGGTTGAAAAACAGTTATTTTCATATGTCATTTTAGACCGAATTACGTCCTTTACTACTTAGAATGAGCTTAGAATAAAGCAAAACTCAATAAATGAGTTTGTAGAGATTCGAAAGTTGTTTTTAACGATATTATGCTTGTTTTGCATTGTTTTGTAGCTATTTTGAGAAAGTGAAGAATGGAGTTGAAGATAAAGGTCGTAGACTTAAGAAAAGAGAAGAAAATTGAAGATTTGAAGAGTCGACGCACCGCCGGGCGGTCCAGGGCGAGGAGTAGACACTGTGTTGTCGCTGGGCGGTTTTGAGGGAAACCGCCGGGCAGTGACCCTTACCGTCGGGTGGTTTCGAGGTTTATGAGAAACCGCCGGGCGCCACACTTGTTCCGTCGGGCGGTGGTCCGTTGGGCTTGAGCCTGTTTTCTGGTGCGCTCCTCACCTATAAATACCCCTATTTCGAGTTTAGAGTCATTCTTTTGATAGGGGAGGACGACCAGACCTAATTTTTCTCTCTGGAGAGGATCTCTTGGATGCTTAGGCTCCTTTTCATCTTTTCTAGGGTTTGCTTTTCCATTCTTCTTCCATTTTTCATCTAGATTCACAATGAAAATGGTGAACTAAACCCTATTGTTGTTGGGGGAAACAATGTAATCTTTTGATACTCTCTTTTATTGAAACTCTTGATTATTTATATGGTTTCCATATGTTTTGATTGTTAGTTGTTGGGTTCTCATCTGTGCTTAATGCCTTTATCGTTTAACTCATTCGATAACTGATGCTTGTGTTTATTGATACGGGGACGTACAGTATTGTCATGAACTGGTGAGTAATTTCTTGATTCTGCAATATCACCTAGGGATAGGGGTATGACGATCAATTGCGTTTAACTTCTGCTCTATAATGTTGTACTAATTGCTAGGGGAGGCTAGGGATAGCGAGCCAATAGTTAATATTAGGCTCTTTTTGCCGAGGGATCGGGTTAAGGGTAGGCTAAGAAAGTTGCATGACAATTAATTAATCAAGCTAATAATTCAAGAGGAGTAGATAAGAGAGAGCGGATATAGATGAAATTGTAAACCCCCAACAACTCCATTCATCCGTTGTTTTCTTCTTGTCAATGGAATCAATCTCTTTTACATGTTCATATTTTATTTTAATTCTCAATCAATTAATTTTTATTTTCAAGTCTTATTATTTTAATTCACGTGAACGAGAAATCCTTTCGAGTCTCTTGGGAAAATGATACTTGGTCTTACCATTATTATTACTTGAACGATTTGGTACGCTTGCCAATCCGTTAACAAGTTTTTGGCGCCGTTGCCGGGGACTCGAGGTTTATTTTTCTAGTAGTGTGAATTGATTGAGTTTGACTTGATTTTTTTTTTGTTATTTTCATTTTTTTTCTAATAAATGTTTTCTAGGGTTTTGTGCCTATTTTTTGCAGAATGCAGTTTGGACAAGAATTTGATTCTATAGGCACTCAATTCTACCAAAATAGTTTCGGTCACTGGTGAGAACCTTATTCAAACATATATCAACGCCAATTTGGGCAACATTCCCCTTCGCGAAAAGAAACGTTGGGGGAAGCCCAACAACGTTTACAACAAAAACAATCTTCTGTACGAAAAGAAACGTTAGGGGAAGCTCAACAACGTTTACAAGAAAAATGGTTATTACCGACCGATATTTACATACGGATTTGGATCCGTATATAATATAAATATTATATACGGACTTTAGGTACAGATGTATTACATACGGATTTTATATACGGATTTTATCTACTGATATATCCGTATATAAAATGCGTATATAATTTGCATGTACGATGGTAGAAACGTTTTCTAAGGATATCACCCATATGTAAGTACATAATTTGTATGTAAATAAAAGCAAATATACGAATCTGAAAATTATTTTTTTAAAAAGAAAATTAAAATTAGATTTTATTAATTCCTGCTCCTTTGCTCGAATAAACTCACTCGATTTGTTTTGTGTTGAATCTCTTTCGAACCCTAACTCGAAGTCTCTTCTCACAGACTGAAACTCTCCTCTTTTGAATATATGGAGGAGCATAGTGCAAGGAAGGTAATAGAATGAACGGCGGCGGAAAACGCGATTAAGGATTGCGTTACACATGGGAGGAGGCATAGTCCCATATCTCAATGATACGGTCTCCCGAATGTCAAAACCCTAAACCCCTCTCTCCAATGCCCCGACCTCTCCATCATCGTTCACTCCTCACACTTTTTCCTCACTCTCACAACTTCCTCTCGCTCCCTTAGGGTTCCGCTTCCAACCATCATGCTCGATGGCGACTCTCCAATAACTCTCCAATAAGAGCAATTAGAAAGAAATTAGAATGGCCACCCTAGACGAATGCCCATCTGCGAAAAGGTGGCTTCCTCTTGAAGATAACCTAGATGTCATGAACCAGGCATGAATTTAAGTGTTTTCTTGGATGAATTACAGTTCTTCTGGGGTCTTGGCCTTCTAATGGAAGAGGTAGAGTTTTGTGATGTTTTTGGCTTGGATGAAGAGCTTCTGGAAATGGTTCCAAATCCAGTTCTTGTTGTGCTTTTTCTTTATCCCATTACCGCAAAGGTTAGCTTCAACTCACGAACATGTGAGTTTTTCTTTTTCCAATTTTTATTTCTATTGTCAAGTCATTTTCATATCTGTTGCTTCTGATTTTGGGTTCTTTTATTTCCTCTTAAAAGACTGAAGAAGAAAGGTTGCAACAGGAAAATGAAAAAAAGGTGAGTGCCTGAGTGGATATGTCTATTTATGGAGTCTTTTCATCTGTGACTATTCGTTTTCCTTGATTCAAAGCATTCTGCATTTTGTTTGGACGGTAGAGTATTATTAATTATAGATTGTCTTTCAAGCTTAATTGGTTATTTTATTAAATAGTGCCCTATAAATCTTAATTTTAGGTAGCATATATCATACAATTGAATTTTTAACTGTGTGTCTATCAATGAAGCACCTGCATTGAGTAGAGTATTTTTGTTGTTCTGCTGTAGGATTATAGCAGTAAAGTGTACTTTACGAAGCAAACCGTGGGTAATGCTTGTGGTACGATAAGTCTGCTTCATGCACTTGGGAACATAACTTTCGAAGTCAAGCTTGGTAGGCTTTTAACAATCACAACCTCGGTTTAAGTTTATAGTGTATCAACCATTATATCTATTTAGTTTGTGCTGCTTTTGTTGTTATCGGTTGAGGGGTCCTTTTTTGACAAGTTCTTTAAATCTACTGCCAGGATGGATCCATTGTAGGTATTTTATTTCTTCCAACCAAAAACTTATCTACGTTTCTCATTTCATAAATGCAAACAAATGACACTAATAACCAATTAAATATAATGTTAATTTGGTATTTCTAACTTCCGTGTAGTTGGCTGCCTTTCTCGAGAATGACAGGGAGATGGAAGTTGCTCATTCAGTAGTAGCCACTACTGGCGACATAGTGGTACTATATTTGTTAAATTTAAAGCAACAACAATTGGGGCGGTATGATATGATGTAGAGGTGAAACAAATAACTGGTGTTGTAATAATGAGAGATTCAGTTTGGCCTTCTTATATTTTAGTTATTTGATGTTATCATTATTCTTTGGCAATGATAAATTGATACCAAAGTAGGGACTTTTACATAACACAGTTTTAATTTGTAGGTTTTTTTTATAATGAGTAGTCTTGGGAACTAGATTTATTATCTTGAAAATCTTAGTTGTTTGTTATTATCATTATTCTTTCAATATAATAAACTGATATTTCAGCAGGGACTTTTATTTAACATTTTTTTAGGTTCTTTTGTGATGAGTAGTCGTGGGCATTAGATTTGGGCTTTTACAATAAAGATTTGAACAAATGTTGAATTTAACTTGTTATATACAAAGATGTTTCTTTGAAAACTAGTCAAACAAATTATGAGAAGATACCAACTTATTGTAGTCAAACCCTGCTTCCTACTTGGATTTTCCTTCATTTAAGTTCTATGAATTACAAACAGGGATTTAGCTTTATGAGCCAAAAAAGGGAGCTAATACATTTCTTTTTACATCAATGTGATTAAATGCCAATATTTGATGCATTAAAGGAATTTTTTAGTAGATACTTGGTGGGATTGGATTCTTGCAACTTTTGATTCTTTTTTGTATTTTATTTTTCACTTTTCCAGTTCCATATCCTCCAATTATACTAGGCAGGGAAAGGAACTACTTCCTTCCTAATAGAGGTGTATATGTTCCTGCTGAATTTATAAGGTATGTTTTATACTCCCCCCAAAAATTAAACAAATATTCAAAACTTTCTTTATGAAGTAATGCTTCGCTTGAGGTCCAAGTTTTATGTTTTCTTCTCTTGACTTTAACTACTCCCATCACCCAAGGATTAAAGTTTTATTGCGAAAAATATAATTGTGGCATATATCTTATATTGTCTCAGGATACATGGTGTGACAACAAACCATAAGATTGAGTTTAACTGTTTGTGAAAATCATTTCAATTATTCTTCTAAAACAAGTAAATATATTTGGAAGTATATATTAACTTTAAAACAAGATAATAACAATACACCTTTTTTATTTAAAATATTTATTATAAAATTCAGTAGGTTTTTTATATTTTGAACTTTATGTAATCAGATAATTGCATAAAATTGTTTCACAATAAATTCACATTTATGTAATCAATAGGTTTTTTATATTTTGAACTTTATCTTATTAGTGATTAAATTAAATGTAACTACCTCATTACCATTTGTGACACATTTTTTGAATCAATTATTTAAGCTCCCATATTTAAGAGAGAAGCTACCTCATCACCTCCACTACACCTGACCTCACCCCATTTCATTCTATCATTTCAATTCAGAGAATGATGTGAGTCACCAACCTTAAGGATGGAGTTTTTGTTTATACGTGATTTGACCGGGACTTAATGGCGGGAGGGTCATTGTTCGAGAAGAGAATGCGGGTTCTATTTCATATTCAGTCATCATGTTAGGATTGAGGAACCTATAATGCGGATCCCAACTTTGGCAATTCACTTGGGCAGGTTCTATCACTATTGTTGAGATGCATTGTCTATTAGCTTTCTTAATCATTATTTTAGGTTTAAGTGTGTATGGTTAATCTTGTTAAAAACAACGAAAATGCAATGAGGGAAAATAAAAATATAGAATGTAAAATGAACTATTAAAATTCTCAAGATGTATTGTATGGAAATAATGAAACATGCTATGAAAGATGTAAGAATGCATGCAACTAGTTTAATTGACCTCATGAATGAGAGGTGTGCAGCTACAATTCAGAAAGAGTGCAAACAGAATTTGTGTATGAACCTAAAACTAGCCTTTTTAATAGTTTCTTAATTGGAATTTTTGGTGCAGAATGTGGATGCAACGTAGAAGTATACGTATAAATGCCTAAGAAAATCTAAAATGGCTATTATGTATGAATTATGATACTAATGCTGGAAAATGAATGCATAATTGAAATTTCTATGTGGAAGCCCAAAATGATAGCTTTTTACTGCATATTTTCTGTCTTGAAAACAGATTTTTAAACCCTGAAATTCTAATGTGCATTTGATGATTTGAAGAAGCTTAAAATGGTGTTTATGAATAGGTAATAGAACTGAACAAGTGAAATAGATGAAGAATTGAGAATTGGCCAATGGAACCTAAATTAAAGCTAATATGTCTTGATGAATGTTAATGGTGTGAGTTATATGATTAAGAAAAAGGCAGACTTTTTTAAAGAGTTTAGAAATCTAATAAGATGATTCAGACTTGTCTATAATGCTAAAATGAAACTGAAAATACAATTCAATAGTTAAAACTAGACTATATTCTATATTGATTAGAAATGAAACTGAAAATAAAATTTGCATTAGTTTAATTTATATATGTGAATGAATGTTCAACTATACATCATATACTTAATATTATTCATTTTGAATTGTTTGGGCTTGGAATTAAGCTGGGGACATTATATGTTTAAATAATTTGTGAACAAAACTAGCTTGAGCTAATATTATTGCTATAATGTTATGATAGGCTTCAATTGGGCTCGAATGGTGATGCCAACGTAGTTTAGTTCTTTCATTGCATACAACCCGGTTTGATTGACAAATGATTTTGTAGGTTATGAGTACAAAAATACTCCATACTGGTTTCGGTTTCTCAATAAAGAGCTTGTTCGTGTGGCTTCCTTTTCAGACCATGAAGCTTTTGACCATCCTGTGATATGTGAGATTTGGCATCAGTCAGGGTTCTTCTTCTTGTGTTCGTATTTTCTCTTTCAAAGTTTATGATTTATTCATGTAATGTATCAACTGTAAAAGATAATTAGTTATTATTTGACAATTTGATACTATATTTTGACAATTTAACAGTTGTATTTGAATTTTATCAAATATATAAAAGTTCTAATTATTAGATGTAGATGTGAGATCGTTTAATTTTTTTTTTAAAGCCATAAAGTTACATACGGATTTTTCCGTATATAAGTACATAATTATATACGGATTTTTCCATATGTAAATTACATACGGATTTTCCGTATATAATTTATATACGGATATATCCGTATATAATTTACCTACGACTGTTTTATATACGGATTTTTGTCCGTATATAATCCGTATATAATACCATTTTATATACGGATTTTGGTGATTATATACGGATTTTGGCTGTATGTAATTGAAAATTTTCTTGTAGTGGAAGCCGAGCAACTTTTATGGCAGAAAGAATCCTTTGTGCCAAGAGAAACATTAGGGGAAGCGAAACAACGTTTGCAGGATGAACAAATCTCTTGTGCATTGAAGTCTCTGGGTATTATTAGGGTTAATACTGAAGTTAACCCTAAAGAAGAATGTCAAGCCATTATCTTTGAGGATGACTAGGTTATTGATGAAGAGAAGATAGATGAAGATGAGATAACAAAGGTATTGAAGTCTTTGGGCATTATTAGGGATAACACTGAAGTTAACCCTAAAGAAGAATATCAAGCCAATATTTCTAAAAATGATAAAGTTGTCAAGGAAGAAAAGATAGAAAGAGATTTAAAAGAAGAAGAATTAGAAGAGTTGGTTGAGGAAGATAAAGATGATGAGGGAGAAAAACCAGTGGTTGAGAAAAAAGAAAAAAAGAAAAAATATTCAAAAATAAAGAAGAAAAGAAGAAAAGAGAAAAGAGGAAAGTTGAGGAGAGAGAAGAAAAGGAAGAGAGGTAAAAAGAAAAGATCATAGGAAGGAAAATAAATTTTTGAGCTTTATGGAGATCTTCAAGAAATTGGAGATTAAAGTTCCTATGATTGAAACATGGAAACAGGTGCTTGGTGTTCTTAATTTTATGAAGAAATTCAGCAGGAAGAAGAAAAAGAAAAGAATATCAAGAAAGGGAGTATCAACACCTACTGATGGATGTTTGAACTCTACCAGGTCAAGCTAGTGACATAAAAAGAGCGCTTGTTGGGAGGCAACCCAGTTTCTGAATTTTTTTATTTCGTTTTGATTTTATTTTATTTTTATTTGCTTTTATTTGATTTGATTTTATTTGATTTGATTTGATTTGATTTGATTTGATTTGATTTTATTTGATTTTATTCTATTTGATTTTATTTGATTTTATTTTATTTTATTCGATTTTATTTTATTTTATTTTATTTGATTATTTTATTTTATTTTATTTGATTTGATTTGATTTGATTTGATTTGATTTGATTTGATTTGATTTTATTTTATTTTTATTTTCTATTTTTATATTTATTTTTATTTTTTTTGGGTTATGTGCTACTTCTGATGGCCGTAATGATAGCATCTACTGAGGGATGCTAGAAAATTTTTGAATCCACTGAAGGATTCCAGGAAGGCACACCTACTAATGGGTGTTGGAAGGAAGTGCACTTACTGACAAGTGCCAAACAGGTTTGGGTCAGGCTCGTGATGTTAAACAAGCGCTACTAGGAGGCAACCTAGATTTCTTCTTACACTTTTGCATTTTAAATTCCTAGAATAGGTTGAATTTTAATTTTAGTGTGTACTCTTGGCTTGAATACTTTTTCTGAAAATGTTTGACTAACTGATGTGCATGATGGAGCTATTTGATGATTATTTGATGTGAATGATAATTGAATTGCAATGCATGTTGATATTCTGTGAAATAGATGTGTGATGAATTATGATTGTGGTTTTGATGCTAAGCAGGATGCATAATTGAATTTTGTATGAAAAAGCATGTTGCGTGAGGTATTGAGCTCCAGAGTTTTTATTGTTGTATGCATTGTTCACAGGAAAAGATGAATGATATTGCCTTAATCTTGATAATTGATTGAATTGCATGTGAATGTCATATGATCAAGGCCATTTTTTAGAACCCTTCTCTAGCCAAAATTTCACCCAAAATGCTTGAAATATTATAGCCTTTTTGAACCTTAGCCTTAAATAGGATGTGAACCCTTTTCGTGAAATTCTTCACCTTGAGTTGGGATGAGCTTAAATGTATGGGATGAAAAGGTTCAAGTTTGGGGTTGTATGGGGAAAAATTGAAAAGCAATTGTGAAGCATTGAGCTCAAATGTTGTGAAAAGAAAAATTCATGAGAAAAAGAAAAGAAAAGAAGAAAAGCATGAAAAGGAGCTCAATGAAAAAGAAAAAGGGAAAAAGTTGGGAATGAGTGAGATTGGTGAGGAAGAGAGTTGTGCTTAATTTGTTAAATATTTTGATAGCTCTCATAACTCAAGGACTTTGTATTCCAGAAAAACCAATTCTTCTTGTTAACCCAACCTCATTACAAGCCTTGAAAAGTCCTTTTGATGGCATTTGCATGTAAGGATTTTGATTGTTTGAGATGAATGACAATTTTGTTTCATGTGACTTGTGAACAATAGAGAGTTGGAGTGTCACCTTAAACACTTGAGTGATTGAGTGAAAAACTTGCTTGGTATGAACTGTTAATTTTCATGAGTGCATTTTTGCTTCGTGGATTGATCATTCATAGCGTGTAACATTTGTTGTGCAATCTCTGGATTAAAAGCATGCATACATCTTAATTTGATTTCACTGAAGATTTGGGATTGAGTAGTTTTGTCATATACTTTGGGAATGTTGAAAGAGGATAAAGCCAATTTTTGTTTTGTGTGTTGTTTTGTTTTCTTTTGCTTGAGGACAAGCAAAGTCCTAAGTTTGGGGTGTTGATGAAGGTTGAAAAACAGTTATTTTCATATGTCATTTTAGACCGAATTACGCCCTTTACTACTTAGAATGAGCTTAGAATCAAGCAAAACTCAATAAATGAGTCTGTAGAGAGTCAAAAGTTGTTTTTACCAATATTATGTTTGTTTTGCATTGTTTTGTAGCTATTTTGAGAAAGTGAAGTATGGAGTTGAAGATAAAGGTCGTAGACTCAAGAAAATAGAAGAAAATTGAAAATTCGAAGAGTACGGGTATGACGATCAATTGTGTTTAACTTCTGCTCTATAATGCTAGGGGAGGCTAGGGATAGCAAGCCAGTAGTTAATATTAGGCTCTTTTCGCCGAGGGATCGGGTTAAGGGTAGGCTAAGAAAGTTGCATGACAATTAATTAATCAAGCTAATAATTCAAGAGGAGTAGATAAGAGAGTGGATAACGATGAAATTGTAAACCCCTAACAACTCCATTCATCCATTGTTTTCTTCTTGTCATTTGAATCAATCTCTTTTACATGTTCATATTTTGTTTTAATTCTCAATCAATTTTTATTTTCAGGTCTTATTATTTTAATTGACGTGAACGAGAAAGCCTTTCGAGTCTCTTGGGAAAACGATACTTGGTCTTACCATTTTTATTACTTGAACGATTTGGTACGCTTTCAATCCGTTAACAGCCACCAGTAACAACTGTTGCATTAAGACGTGGCTATCGTGAGACTTCATGCCAAGAAGCTTTAAGTCCTGCATCGACACTGAACTCTTCATATTTGAAGAGTATCCTTGTGGTACTTTGATACTCTTTGAACAAAGACAAAAACTTATCTTCTCTTGTCTAGACATTGTGTAACATGCAGGAGGCAAATAAGTACGTTTACCAATCTCCTTGGGTGCCAACTATTCTCGGATATTCATGTCAACCAAATCCAAACGAGCATTCACTCCATCTTTTGTCTTTCCCTGAATGTTGAGTAGTGTACCAATCAAGCTATCACACACATTCTTTTCTACATGCATCACATTTATGCAATGTCGAACATCTAACTTTGACCAATATGGAAGATCAAATAATATTGATTTCTTCTTCCAAGGGGTCGTTACAGATGACTTCTTGGATGTTTTCCCAAATACATGATGTATTTTATTAACTTTTTCAAGAACTTGAAGGCCAGTAAGTAGATTTGGTGCTTCGTCCCTCTCTTGATCTCCATTGAATGCTTTTTTTAACCTTNGATATGGATGATTACGTTTTAGAAATCTCNGATGACGCAGATACACCNTNTTTCTTCCATGTTTCAATTGATGANCTGCNGTGTTTTCTTCACAAATAGGACATGCTTTATGACCCTTGACACTGTATCCTGACAAATTACCATAAGCAGGAAAGTCATTAATGGTGCAAAATAACATTGCACACATCACAAAAGTCGCAGAAGCGAATGCATCAAATATTTCAACCCCATCAACCCACAAAAACTTCAAGTCTTCAACTAGTGGGCTTAGATAAACATCTATGTCATTTCCAGGCTGCTTTGGACCAGATATCATCATAGACAACATCATGTACTTCCTCTTCATGCACAATGCAGGAGATAAGTTGTAAATTATCAATATAACTAGCCAACAACTGTGATTGGTACTCAGATTACCAAATGGGTTCATTCCATCAATGGCTAAACCAAGCCTAAGATTTCTACAGTTTTTACCAAATTCGGGGAATTGTTGATCAATATTTTTCCATTGCTTTAAATCATCTAGATGACGAAGCAGCCCGTCAATTTTTCTCTCATTTGCATACCATATAAGGTTTTTAGCATCTTTGGGATTCGCAAACAAACGCTTAAGTCTAGGAACTATTGGAAGGTACCAAACTACTTTCAAAGCAAATCCATTTTTTTCTATCTGACCATTATCTTCACTATTGTTATTTGACTTGTATCGTGATAAGCCACATTTTGGACACTTTGTCAAAAATTCAAACTCTTTCCTATATAAAATGCAGTCATTGGGACAAGCATGTATCCTTTGATACTCCATACCCATTGGACAAAGAATTTTCTTCGAATCATAATTACGAGTGGGTAGTGTATTTCCATCTGGCAATATTTCATTCAACAACGTCAACAATTCTGTAAAACTCTTATCAGTCCATCCATTGCTCGCTTTCAAATTCATGAGCCTTAACACAGCTGACAAACGTGTGAACTTAGTTGAACTGACATACAAAGGTGTTTCCGCATCAGTCGACATCGTCTCAAACACATGAGCTTTGGCAAAATTTTCTGCGCCAACATCGTGGATCATGTCCTCCAATTTGTCTTCATCCGGTCGATCTTCTTCCATGGTGGAGTCAGTAACATTTTCAGTTTGCGAGTCAGTCGGAAAGTACATTTCTTCGCCGTGCCATATCCATGTTGTATAACATCTTAGGAAACCATTACAGATAAGATATTCTTTAATTTGGGTTGCGTTCAACTTTCACCCATTCAAACCGTTCACACAAGGACATCTAAACTTCACTTCATCATCACTTCTCCCCTCATTACGTTATGCAAATTGTATAAATTCCTCTACACCTCTCTCGTACTCAGCACTAATACGTGGTAAATTAATCCAATTTCGATCCATTCCTAAATTTTACAAAATTAAAATTATACAATATTCTATATTAAATTATCAATTCAATCATACAATCAATTCAGTCATACAATCATACAATTAATAATCATTGAAATGATCAATTCAAACATTCTATCACAAATAATTTCATATGAGAATTATCACAGTTTGTCTATAGGAATCATTCAATCACATAATTTTGATTTTATAATAAATCTAGGTTAAATAGATTCATTGGTCCCTATTTTTGTTAGTTTTCTTCGATTAGGTCCCTGTTTTTTAAAAACAATCAATTTGGTCCCTAAATTTGAAAAATTAAACCAATTAAAGACATTCCGTTATCTTTCCTTGACGGCGTTAAAAATCGTCTTTGTTGGCAAAATTACCTGTCATTTTTGTAAACAGGTGGCACATGATCTTTTAAGCCCATATTAGGGTTTTCTAATTGGGGAAAACTTGATCCTTGCACCTCTACCTGCGCCGCGTTTCACCTCTTCTCCTCCGCGGTGCTGCGAATCATGGAGGCGCAAGACATGGCATTTTTGAATGGGTTGCGTTGCCATTTGCGATTGTTCTATGCTTCTGGTTTTCTTTGATTTTTCAGGTGCAGACAATGATGGATGCAGGCCACCTCTTTATCACTCTTCAAATGGTTCAGAATTATCCTTTTTTCTCTCAGAATCTTTGCATCTTCCTCCGAGTCTATAATCCCGTTCATCAAAACTAGTCTTCCAGCAGTATCTACAAAACGAACACCACAGTTCAGGAGATCTGTAACAGAAGGAATCGTGATTTCCTTCAAAAGGATAAAGTTGACTATAAACGAGGGAATAACCCGTGGCTCGGTGACTCATGGACCTTCGGAACCTTCCATATCGAACTACGCTCGCAACACTGTTAGGATCTAAGGGTTCTACGTTGTCCCCAATTTGGAATTCCCCTGAAAACAAAGTTTTGTTAATAATGGAGTGAAGAAAAAGATGAGGAGGTAGAGAGTGAGTGTGGTTGGTGTGGCAAAAAGAACAGGCATTGGTTAATTGATATAAAAGTAAAAGGGTCACGGGGAGGAAGGAAGGAAAAAAACAAGAAAAGTGACAGCTGGATTGATACAAATTCCTTGGAGGAGTGGTACCTGTAATCCAAGAAATGGAAACAGAGTGATGAGAAGAGGAGAGGGAGAGAGATATCTGTTGTGGTTGGAAGCCTTGAGCGGTTGTTTGAAGCAAAGGATCGGTGTGTGGCATATCCATGGCGTTTCCTCGGAAGGTCTGATCAAGAGGAACGGTGACAGGTCTGTTGGAGAAGACGACGACGCGGACTGGGTTATCTGACGCGAGGAAGACGATCCAGATTGATGGTGACCAAGACAACATGTGCCACCTGTTAAAAAAATCTGACACCTGTTTACAAAATGACACCTACTCTTACCAGCAAAGACAATTTTTAACGCCGTTGAGTGAAGTTAACGGAATGTCCTTAATTGATTTAATTTTTCAAATTTAGGGACTAAATTGATTAATTTTAAAAAACGAGGACCTAATTGAAGAAAACCAACAAAAATAAGGACCAATGAATCTATTTAACCATAAATCTACTAAAAAAATTCATAGCATATTATTAAAATTAAATAAATTTGCTGATAAAAAAAAATTAAATACATTTTATCTACCTCTATTCCAATCCTTTCCCCTACAAGCTAATATACTTTGTCTCTTATTGAACCACCAAAACCACAACAAATTTGACAAAAACCATCAAAGCCACAACAACATATTCAAACCTAGCATTTTAATATAGCACAAAAATTTCATCAGAGAAGAAAATGGAACGTACCCGGGGCAGCAGAGATGGCGCGACGAAGAGGATGGCGCGGCGGCAGAGGCTTGCGTGTCGACAGAGGGCGCGACGGACGACCGGGATAGTGCGGCGGCAAAGACGGTTCGACGGAGATGGCGCGACAGTAGCGTTATCGGGTGGAGGCAGAGGTAGAGAAAAGCTTCAGAATCGCGTGGAGAAGATGAACTGTTCTGTGTTTTGTTTTTTTAACCTACCAAAGGGAATATGTCACGATTAATAACTTACCCGCGGTAGTAAAGGGGTATATGCCGCGGTTCACAACATAACCGCGGCCTATACGCCTTAAAAAAATAATAAAAATGGCATTTTTGAAATTATTTTTGAAGCTATATGTCGCGGTTCAGCGGGCAACCACAGTATATACCCTTAAATATTTCAAATTTATTTCAAATTTATTCAGATGGGGGAATATGCCGCGGTTGCTCTGAGAACCGCGGCCTATACCCTAACGTTCTGAATACCCAACTGTCTCCCCAACTGTCTTTTGGGGAATGTCAGTAGGTGGCAGGGGGTATATGCCGCGGTTTCTCTGGGCAACCGCGGCATATACCCCCTGTCACCTACTAACATTCCCCATCTTTCAGATTTGTGTAAAGTATGCGTGGAATAGGCCGCAGTTGTGTAGAGAACCGCGGCCTATTCCGCTGTTATTTAATTTTTTTGCATACGTGGCGTCAAAGATGATGGTTGACATGGGTATATGCCACGGTTAAGAGGGGAACTGTGGCATATAAGTTCGATTTATTTACAAACCTGCCATCACGCACTATTATGCTGCGGTTTCTGGTGAATCGTGGCATAATGTGCGCTGTATAAACCCAATTATTTACTAGTGTATGCTAATACCGCCTAGGGATAGGGGTAGGACGGTCAATTGTATTTTGTTTCAATTGCATTGCATTATTGGTTACTAGGGGACGCTTGGGATAGTAAGCCGGTAATTAATAATAGGCTCTTTTCACCAAGGGATTGGGTTAAGGGTAGACTAGAAAGTTTGCGTGGCAATTGGATAAACAAGTGAAGTAAATAAGGAGAGTAGATATATTATTGTGGATAAGCTGAAATTGTAAACCCCAACAACACCATTCATCCATAGTTTCTTAAAACCAATTGAATCAACTGCATTTGCATGTTTATTTTTGTTCTTTGCATATAACCACCAAATTAATTCTTTTCTCAAGTCTTATGCGATTTGTTTACATGAAAAGTAAGGCCTAAGAGTCCTTTCGGAAGAACGATATTGGGTTTACCAATTATATTACTTGATAACGATCTGGTACACTTGCCAATGGCTTAACAAGTTTTTGGCGCCGTTGTTGGGGACTCGTGGTTTAACTTATCTAGTAGTGTAAACTGATTAAGTTTGACTTGATTGTATATATCTTTTTATCTTTTTATTTTTTATTTTTTTTATATATAAAAAAAAGTGCTACTAGGGTTTGTGTTTCTTGTGCATGCAGCAGGAGCCCAGACATACTAGAAGCAAGAAAAATACACAACCTCTTCTTGAAGGCTTAAGCGAGGCAAGGGCGAGAAGGAGAGTCAGATGCCCATCTAGGGATTTGTTTCCTTCCCCTGAAAGATTATTATAACCTTCACAAGGTAGAAGAACATAGGAGATGGCTGAAAGAACTCCTCCAAGATGCACTCTTGCAGACAAATCGAATGTGGTTGGCCCTTTCCATTTTAACAGCATAGTCCTGCCTACGGATCAAATGACCAACATGGTGATGAATCCAGCACTTATACCCTTGGTGCAAAGAAAACAATGTCATGGCCTGTCGAATGAGAATCCCTATGACCATTTGACACCGTTTAGTGAAATATGCAATACAGTGAAGATGGCAGGTGTTTCAGATGATATAGTGAGGCTTAGCTTGTTCCCGTTCTCATTGGAGGGCAATGCTAAGACATGGCTTAATTCTTTTCCTGAAGGGACATGTACTACATGGGTGGCTGTGGCTACAAAGTTTGTCAACAAATATTTTCCGTTGTCTAAGGTTACTCAAGGAAAACTGGAGATCTCATCATTTAAGCAAGGCATGGAAGAAACTCTAAGTCAGGCATGGGAGCGATCCAAAGGCCTACTCAGGAAAACACCAGTTCACGAATTTGACAAGACAACCATTGTTCTTGCTTACCTTGGTGGACTGAACATGTAGTCTAAGATGATGTTGGACGCCTCAGCTGGAGGTGATATCAAACAAAAGACTGAGGATGAAGCCTATGACTTGGTAGAGAGTATGGCAGTTAATGGACAAGAAGCATATAGTGAAAGGGGCGCACCAACACAACAAAGAGGAGTCTTGCTCTTACATGCAAATGATGCAATGCTAGCCCAAAATAATCTTTTGACTCAAAAGCTAGATACATTGACAAAGATCCTCTCACAACTTCCAAAGAGTTTCGCAATGTCTCTTAAGCACAACAACTATGCGATCTTTGTGGTGGTGACCATATTAATGCTCAATGTGTTATACCTGAGGAGATGCAGGAGGAAGCTAACTACATGGAGAACCAATACCAGTACAGACAAGGGAATTTCAACCAAGGCAATCTTAGCCAAGGTTGGAAGAATCATCCAAGTATTGGTCAACAACAGAATAACCCATCAAGGCAACCAGGAGGCTTCAGGCAGCAACAACCTTTAACTATGTGGCAGTAGGTTACACATCTGACAGAGTTTGTCAAAGATATGAGTGAAAGATTTGATAAATTCATGAAAGTCTATGAGTCCAATGACGCAAGTGACCAAGCTACTTTTAGATTACTAAAGATGCAAATTGGACAGCTGTCGAAAAGAGTAGAAACTACTGAAAAGAACTAGTTTAGGGCTAACACTGATGTTAACCCCAAGGAAGAATGCAAAGCTGTGGTGACAAGTGATAGAAGAAGGACTGAAAGGGAAGTTGTAGAGATTGGAAGCAGTGATGAAAAGGAGGAAAGAGAAGCCATTGAGATTGGCAGCAGCAGTGAAGGAGAAGAAGAAGAGGAAGCAAAAGATAGTCATAATGAACAGAAAAGAGAAATTTATAATCAAATGACTATAGTGCCTTCAATTATTAAACAAATTCCTGCAAGGATGAAATTTTATCTTGGAGATATGATAGATTTAGATGAAGATGATGATGAGCAGGAATTTGAGATTCAACCTCCGAAGAATTATCCGCTTAAAGTAAAAGATCCAGGTTGCTTGAATTTGGCATGTATGATTAATGATGTTGATATAGGAGAAGCAATGATAGATTCTGGACCTAGTATTAACATGATGCCCATGCATTTTTTTAAGAAAATTGGAGGGTTAATGTTAAAATCGTCTAATCTTACGGTGACAATGGCGGATGGTTCAGTTAAAACACCATTTGGTATGGTGGAAAATGTGGTTGTACGGGTGGAGCAGCTAGAATTCTTAGCTGATTATATCATCATGGGCATGGAAGACGAGGAAAGAATTCTAGTAATTCTTGGAAGACTTTTCGTGGAAACATCCAAGATGTCAATTAATGTCCATGATGCAAGGATCATGATGAGAGACAAAGAGAATGTATTCTTTTATACTGGCTCTAAAGAGAAGAGTGTTAGAATTAAAAAAAAAAGACCCAGGCATAAAAAGTCAAGAAGAGAAGCTGCACCAGAGGACAACACATAAGGTACCAATTCTAAGAGTTGTAATGTTTTGCAGGTACCTAAAAATGAAGAGGTTGAAAAAGGAGGCACTATCCACTCCGAATATACACCACTTCCAATAGGAGCACAAGTGTGATTTAAGAATAAGAAGTGGCTTGTTATTAAGATTCGGGAAGATGGCAAACTGGAAATCAGAAAACCATTCACAAGAGCCATAAAGAAAGTGGATAGAAAGCAACTGATGAGTTGGGTTGATGAAGATCCCAACCGGGATGGAATGACTTGACTATATTTAATCCAATTTCTATAAACATTTGTAGTTTTAGGGTTTATTTGACAAGTAAATTTTTTGAATTTTTGAACACTTTTTAGGTAGCATCGATTGAGGGATGCTAAACTTTTATGTATCCACTGAAGGATACAAGGTAAGTACACCTACTGAAGGGTGTTGTAATGATAAGCACTTACTGATGAGTGCTAAGCAGGTTTGGGTCAGGCTGGTGACGTTAAACAAGCGCTACCTGGGAGGCAACCCAGTCGATTGTTTTGTTTTTAATCCTGTGTTAAGTTCATTGCATGTTTAATTGTTGCATCTGAGAGGGGAAAGACATATATTTGAAAAATTTAAAGTTGAAATTGAGTGCTATAAGGTAAGATTACTCAAAAGAAAGAAAAAGAAGAAGAAGTGAAATTTACAGCAGACCATTGAGCGGTCCATTTTACCGCTGAGCGGTTGAGACGTTGAAGGTCTCGACTTTTCTTAAAAGCTAAGCGATTTTCCAAATTCTTCACTTTGAAACCCTTCTTTACATTTCGCCTAAACGGTCTCCCTAAGCCCTAACACTCTCTTTTCACTTTCAAGAGCTTTTTAGAGAGATTTCCTCACTTTATCATCACCCACTCACCAAAAATTCAATTTTCTACCATTGTTGAGTCAAAGTTTGGGGTTTTTGGTTGAGGGACTTGCATTGGAGAGGACATTCATCTTCAATTAATCAATTTTTCTGCAAGCATTCAAAATATCCACTCAAGTAAGTATGCAAATTCATGTTTAGGGTTTCTATTTTGGGATTTATGGATGAACATGCTTAGGAACATGATAAATTGGGGCTTTTGATTTTTGTCCATGAATTGATAGAATAGGAACTGTTTGAACCGATTGAATTGCATGTTTGTGGTCTGGATTGATGAAATTAGTTAAAGAGTGGAGATTAGGATCATTTAGGAAAAGATTTTGAAAAACCCTAGCCGTCATCGCTGAGCATTCTCTTTTGGCGCTGAGCGGTGGCGCGACTTGAGGCAAACCGCCTGGGCGATCTTCTTAGACGATGAGTGGTCTGCAGCTGTTTTGCTTAAATGTTGAGGGGACCTGTTTTTCCTCAAGAATTGTATGATCTGATGATGCACTAACCTCTAATGATGTTTTTGTGAATATTGTTGGATGTATTTGATTTAATGCAGGAATGTCTACCTCAAGAAGAGTTAAAACAATGGGCAACAAAAGGAAGGAACCAGAGAGACCTGGGAGATTCTATTCTTCGAGGTTCCTTTCAAGGAAACATGAAGAACATTATGCTACAGTCCAGGAGATGCGGTTGTTGATGGAGAGAAAAGTCATGTACATCCCTGACTTACCTCTAGAGTTTGGTCTAGAAATTGAAAGGCGAGGCTGGGAGAGATTGAAGACATATCCAGCACCACCTAGTATTGAGTTGGTGAAGGAGTTCTACGCCAACGCCTTGCCTAGAGGAGGAGTGTCCGTAGGGAGATACATGAGCTATGTGCGTGGACATTTGATCAGCTATGATCCTGACACCATTAACGCCTTCCTAGGGACTGAGTGGCCAAGAGAGTAGTGCAGGTATGCTGCTGTACTGGGGGAGGCCAGGGATTATGAGGATATTGAGCGAGTGATGGGTATCCCTGGGAGGCATTTTCAGAGAAACCCTAATGGAGCACCGGTGAACATCCTTAGGGCAGATTTAACTCCCCTAGCCAAATACTAGATGACATTTACACATACCAACATTCAACCATGTTCTCATGTTTCTGACATCACTTTGCATCGGATCCTGGTTATCTATTGTATGCTGAGGCAGATGGACGTGAGCAGCAGGACACCACTTGGACATCCGTCCCTGATTACATACTTGTGCTAGCAGGCAAGAGTGGACACTATAGTTCCACCCTTTGAGAGGCCGAGGAGATCTATTGATGCCTCTGATAACAGTCTAAAAATCGTTATTTTCATGCTTAAATTTGATAGTAAAACACACCCTTTGTGGCTTAGAATGAGCTTTAAATCAAGTAAAACACTTAGTTGAGTCTTTTGAGAGTCAAAAGTTGGTTTTAGCGATATTATGCTTGTTTTGCAGGGTTTTTAGATGAAATAAAGATGAAAGTGAAGTAAGGTGGACTTAGACCCATGAAAGAAGTAGAAAAATGATGAAAAAAAGGGTCAAACAAGCCGCTGAGCGCCAGAATGGTCCGCTGAGCACTCAGAGCGATTAGAGGGAAACCGCTCAGCGGCAAAACTGACCGCTAAGCGGTCAGAGCGGCAAGAGGCAAACTGCTGAGCGGTCAAATTAGGCGCCTGGTCTATTTCTTTAATTCTTTCATTATTTCATCTAGATTCACCATGATTATGGTGAACTAAACCCTTTGTTGTTGGGAAACAATGTAATCTTTTGAAACTCTCATATATTGAAATTCTTATTTATTTCATATGCTTCTCATATACTTATTTATCAATTGTTGGGTTCTCATCTACGCTCAATGCTTTTATTGTTTAACTCATTCAGTAAAAGGTGTTTGTCTTTATCGATATGGGGACGTACGATAATGTCATGAACTGGTGGGAAATTCCTTGATTATGCCAATATCGCCTAGGGATAGGGTAAGACGGCAAATTGTAATTGCTTCAGATCGCATTGCATTATGGGTTACTAGGGGAGGATGGGATAGCAAATCGGTAATTAGTAATAGGCTCTTTTCACCAAGGGATTGGTTTAAGGGTAATTAAGAAAGTATGCATGGCAATTAGATAGATAAGTGAATTAAATAAGAAGAGTAGATATATGAGAGTGGAGAAGATGAAATTGTAATCCCCAACAACACCATTCATCCATAGTTTCTCAAAACCAATTGAATCAACTACATTGCATGTTTATTTTTGTTCTTTGCATATAACCACCAAATTAATTCTCTTTTCTCAAGTCTTACACGATTAGGTTACATGAAAGTTAAGGCCTAAGAGTCCTTTGGGAAAACGATACTCGGACTTACCCGTTTATATTACTTGATAACGATCTGGTACACTTGCAAGGGACTTAACAGCCTCCTATTTTCGTCAGTACTGTAGGGAGAACGAGCCAGCCGGAGCATTTCCTAGGAGACGTCCTAGGAGGGCAGCAGCACAGCAGGAGGAGGAGCCTGCAGATGCACCGGCACAGTAGCCTGAGCCTTTTCAGATGAGAGACATGTACATGTTTATGATGGAGGCGAGGATGGAGTCTCTTTGCAAAGGGCAGGTGGCCACTGCCGAGATGGACAACCACCAGTGCACAGGTGGACTATGGACGAGTTCCGTAGTGTGATGGCTTGGCCTCAAGGCAGGCACATGGTAGTGGGTCCAGAGCAGTTGGGACCTCAGGCGGACAAGATGATGACCAAGAGGATGAAGACTTTGAAGATGCCCAGGAGGAGGATGAGTATGATTCAAATGAGGATCTGCGTTGAGAGAATCTACTGATGGATGCCAGCATTTGGACAGGGATTTTTCTTTTTCTTTTTCTTTGTACTTTGAATTAGTAGTATAGCTTGAATTTATGTTTGAGTCTATGCTCTGCTTGTACGCTTATTCGGATAATGGTTCAATTTTATTGCATGATGAGTTACTTGCTATTGATGATTGATTGTGGATGATGATTGAGAATGTGTGAATGTTGATATCCAGGTTAATGGTTCACTAGCAATGTGAACAGATGAGTAAGTGATTCATGATTGTGATTTTGATGCTAAGCAGGATTCATGAATGAGAAGTGAGAAAGCATGATTGTGTGAGGTATTGAGCTTCAGAGTTTTATTGTTGTGTGCACTGTTTACAGGGAATCATGAATGGTATTGACTTAATCTTGATAATTGATTGAATTGCATGTGTATGTCATATCATCAAGGCTATGCTTAGAAAGCCCTTACTTAGCCAAATTTTCACCCAAAGGATTTTAAATGATATACCTTTTTTGAACCTTGACCTTAAACAGTATGAAAACCCTTGTTTGAATTGATTTACCTTGAGTTAGGGTTAAGAATAATTGTATTTGTTGAAAAGGTTCAAGTTTGGGGTTGTATGGGGAAAGTAAAAGGCAAAAGCAAAAGCATTAAGTTCAAAAGATGAAAAAGAAAAACGCATGAGAAAGAAAAGAAAAGAAGAAAAGAGAAAAAACATGTAAAGTGAACTCAATGTAAAAAAATGAAAAAGGGAAGAAATTGGGAAAGAGTGAGATTGGTTAAAAAGAGAGTGTGCTTGAAATTTAAAGTATATGATTTAAACTCTCTTAACTCAAGGATTTTCTATTCCAGAAAAACTAATTTTTCTTGATAGCCCAGTGTTAAGTCCCTGGCAAGTGTACCAGATCGTTATCAAGTAATATAAACGGGTAAGTCCGAGTATCGTTTTCCCAAAGGACTCTTAGGCCTTAACTTTCATGAAAACAAATCGCGAAGACTTGAGAAAAGAATAAATTTGGTGGTTATATGCAAAGAACAAAAATAAACATGCAATGCAGTTGAT
>NC_028352.1:19535199-19540159 GCF_000741045.1 Vigna radiata var. radiata | reverse complement strand
TCACTTATTTATCTAATTGCCATGCAAACTTTCTTATTTACCCTTAACCCAATCCCTTGGTGAAAAGAGCCTATTATTAATTACCGGCTTGCTATTCCTAACCTCCCCTAGTAACCAATAATGCAATGTGATCGGAAGCAACTACAGTTGACCGTCCTACCCCTTAATAACGGTTGAAAATTAGTTATTTTCATACTTGAATTTGTTATTAAATCACACCCTTTATGGCTTAAAATTAGCTTGAAATCATGCATTTTTATTAAGTTAGAGAATAAGAGAGTCAAAGATGGTTTTCTTGGTTTTATGCTTTGTTTCCCTTGATTTTGTAGGTTTTTGGAATGAATTGGAAGAAAGGTTGAAGTATTAAATGGTGGGAGTGCTGAAAAGTCAACCATAATCCAGAAAAGTCAACCAGTCAACCAGAAAAGTGAATCAGTCAACCAGAAAAGTCAATCAGTCAACCAGAAAAGTTGACCAGAACGCTCAGCGGTCAATTATTGGCGCTGAGCGGCAATTTTTGGTGCTAAGCGGTCCTACGATTAAGGGGTAACCGTTGGGCGGTCAAATTGGGGCCCGAGCGGTTGTCAGTTTTTATTTGTTGGATTCTATGATCTTTCTGTTATCTTTTTGGCTTATATATAGCCTCGGTACAAATTAGAAGGGGATTCTTTTGGCAGAGAGAACGTCCAGAGCCATTCCACACACCTTGGAGGAGATTTCTTGGATGCTTAGGCTCATTCTTATCAAATCTAGGGTTTCTTTTTCCATTCTTTCATTATTTTCATCTAGTTTCACCATGTCAATGGTGAACTAAACCCTTTGTTGTTGGGGAACAATGTAATCTTTTGAAACTCTCATATATTGAAATTCTTATTTATTTTCATATGCTTGTCATATACTTGTTTATCAATTGTTGGGTTCTCATCTGTGCTCAAAGCTTTTATTGTTTAATTCATTCAATAAACGTTGTTTGTCTTTATCAATATAGGGACGTACGGTAATGTCATGAACTGGTGGGAAATTACTTGATTATGTGTTATCGCCTAAGGATAGAGATAGGACGGTCAATTGCATTTGCTTCAGCACGCATTGCATTATTAGTTACTAGGGGAGGCCATACAAATTTGATTGCATATGAGAAATGCAGTATAGCTAGGAAATGACTCCTAGGTCGTCTCTCAAGGACCAAATGTGGTTCGAGAATTAGGTCAAACACTTAGTGGGGGGGTTGTGAAAGTGTTTTTGCAAGGAGAATGAAACTAAATCAAAACTGGAAATTAAACACAATTGAATAAGATAGAAAACAAGTATCTAGTCACAATTAAAACTATTAATATGCATCACTAAATTAAGAAGATGAAAAACAACTCAAAATACATTGTAAAATAATTTAAAGCAAAAGAAATAAGCAAATATATTTTTTCTCCACCAAGTCACGTGACCATAGTGCACCTCCCAAGAGAAAAGGAAATTGCAATTACTTCTAAAAAGAGCTCCTCCTTGTCGTGACACACCAAGTTTTTCATTCAATGAAGATTAAGGTAAATGTGCCTTCCAAATGAATTGTCCTAAAAGAAATCAAATGCACAATACACTTACCACCTCTGGACGTGAGCTACCAAGGCTTCATTCAAAGAAAAGAAAATAAAAGAAAATAAAAGAAAGAAATTGAAAAGGTTTCCTTCTAGAAGCCGAGACATCACTGCACCTAAACTAAACAAATATCAACTCCACATGTGAATTCAATTTGTTCTCTCAACACCACACCACCATACACTCTAAGCTTTGACTAAATGAAAAGCAATTGGAAGATACTCTCACTGTACCGTGCACATCATTTAGCAAAGGGAACCATGCCTCATTTCTTTGTATTGAAAATCTAAAGACTTTGCTCTCCAAAAAGTAATGTTGCTGGACTTGACCCTTCTTCATGAGAACAAATGATGAAACTCTCCTTAATGTAAGCCATGCATTAAGCACCATACACATACCCTACCTAGCTTCTACTTTCACAATTAAATAAAAGAAACTAAATGCTATTCATCTAGCTACCAACTCTTGGTACTTCTCATCCCATCACCTAAATCACTTTTGATTTCAAAAAAAAAAAAAACAAAAGAAAGGCATTAGATGAATTGCAAAGCAAATAAAAATTGTAAAAGGGAATCAGTTGGTCACGTTGCAGCTGTAACAGGAACCTTTTCTATCCATCAATCAATGTTTCTTCATTCAATAAAAAGAATAAAACAAAACGCTGCATAATGATGAAGGTTGAAAAATAGTTACTTTCATGTGTCATTTTAGACCAAATTACACCCTTTACTACTTGGAATGAGCTTAGAATCAAGCAAAACTCAATAAATGAGTTTGTAGAGATTCAAAAGCTGTTTTCAGCGATATTATGCTTGTTTTGCATTAATTTGTAGCTATTTTGAGAAAGTGAAGAATGGAGTTGAAGATAAAGGTTGTAGACTCAAGAAAAGAGAAGAAAATTGAAGATTTGGAGAGTCGACGTTGGGGCTGGGCAGATTTGAGGGAAACCGCCGGGCGGTGGCCCTTACCGCCAGGCGGTTTTGCGATTTGTGGGAAACCGCCGGGTGCCACACTTGTTCCACTAGGCGGTTTTGCGATTTGTGGGAAACCGCCGGGCGCCACACTTGTTCCGCCGGGCGGTGGTCTGTTGGGCCTAGGCTTGTTTTCTGCTGCGCTCCTCACCAATAAATAGCCCTATTGTGAATTGAGATGTATTCTTTTGACAGAAGGGGGCGGCGAGACCTAATTTTGCTTTCTGGAGAGGATCTCTTGGATGCTTAGGCTCCTTTTCATCTTTTCTAGGGTTTGCTTTTCCATTCTTCTTCCATTTTTCATCTAGATTCACCATGAAAATGGTGAACTAAACCCTACTGTTGTTGGGGGAAACAATGTAATTTTTTGAAACTCTCTTTTATTGAAACTCTTGATTTTTTTTATGGTTTCCATATGTTTTGATTGTTAATTGTTGGGTTCTCATCTGTGCTTAATTCCTTTATCGTTTAACTGATTCGATAACTGATGTTTGTCTTTATTGATACGGGGATGTACAGTAATGTCATGAACTGGTGAGTAATTTCTTGATTATGCAATATCACCTAGGGATAGGGGTATAACGATCAATTGCGTTTAACTTCTGCTCTGTAATGCTGTATTAATTGCTAGGGGAGGCTAGGGATAGCAAGCCAGTAATTAGTATTAGGCTCTTTTCGCCGAGTGATCGGGTTAAGGGTAGGCTAAGAAAGTTGCATGACAATTAATTAATCAAACTAATAAATCAAGAGGAGTAAATAAGAGAGAGCGGATTAGATGAAATTGTAAACCCCCAACAACTTCATTCATCCATTGTTTTCTTCTTGTCATTTAAATCAATCTCTTTTGCATGTTCATAGTTTATTCTTACTCAATTTATTAATTTTTATTTTCAAGTCTTATTCTTTTAATTCACGCAAACAATAAAGCCTTTCGAGTCTCTTGGGAAAACGATACTTGGTCTTACCATTTTTATTACTTGAACGATTTTGTATGCTTGCCAATCCGTTAACAAGTTTTTGGAGCCGTTGCCGGGGACTCGAGGTTTTATTTTTCTAGTAGTGTGGATTGATTGAATTTGAATTGGTTGTAATTATATTTGTTATATTTTTCTGCAATTGCGTTTTATTTTATTTTTCTGTAAAAGTGCTTTTAGGGTGTGTTTCTTGTGTATGCAGGAAACAATACATACTAGAAGCAAAAAAGACCAGCAACCTCTCTTAGAAGGTTTACCAGAAGGGAGGAGAAAGAGACGTCCTTCACGTGAGAGATCTCTTTCTGCTGAAGCAATTTCGCAGTCTTCACTTGAGATTTCTGCACCAGATTTTGAGGAGATGGCTAACCAACCTCCTCCTAGACGTACATTGGGGGACGCAACTAACGCAGTAGGCCCCTTGTACTTCAACAGTATAGCGGTTCCAGCTGATAACACAACCAGCATGGTAATGAGTCCGGCGCTCATCCATTTAGTCCATAATAATCAATTCCATGGGTTGTCAAATGAGAATCCTTATAAGCATTTGACTATCTTTGGTGAGATTTGCAACACGGTCCAGATAAATGGAGTATCAGATGACAGAGTTAGACTCAGTTTGTTTCCTTTCTCTCTTGAAGGAAACGCAAAGGATTGGTTACATTCTTTCCCTGAAGGAACTTTCAGGACTTGGGAAGCTGTGGCACATCAATTTATTACTAAATTCTTTTTGCCTGCAAGGATTATTCAGGGGAGGCTGGAGACTTTTGCATTTAAACAAGGAAGAGGAGAAACGCTTGGAAGGGCTTGGAATAGATTTAAAGGTTCTTAAGAAAGACCCTAGTTCATGGGCTTGATAAGACTTCATATTTACTTGTTTTCCTTGGAGGCCTGTGCCTTCAGACTAAGATGGTGTTAGATGCTTCAGCTGGAGGTAGTATTTGTAGAAAGACTGAAGCTTATAATTTGATAGAACTTATGGCTGACAACGAAGAAGCACATGATGCGCATATTGATGCTATTTAGGAACTTTCAATGGTTCAAAATAATGTGATTGCAAAACAATTGGAGGAAGTGACAAGAAAACTTGCTGAGTTATGGTAGACAGTGATAGAAACTTCAAAGGCCCCACAAATGCTTCATTTCAACCCTATTAAGAGAAGTACAGAATCCGAAGAAATTTTCCAGAGAATTATGCAGAAAAGTGTTTGTGTTGTTGACTGTATGGAGAAAGGTAGAGGGGAAGAAGCTTGCGAAATTGTTACTAGAAGTGGAAGAATTGTTAAAGAACGAGAGGTTGATAAAAAAATAAGTATAGAAGAGGAAAAGGATCAAAAGGAGGAAGGTGAAGAAAAAGATATGTGGAACGAGAAACAAAAAGAAGAAGCTGAGAAGTTCAAAGAGAAGGAGTATGAAAAACCACTG
>NC_028352.1:19528422-19535039 GCF_000741045.1 Vigna radiata var. radiata | reverse complement strand
AATAACCATTCCATTCTCGGAGGCAATCCAGCAGATACCATCTTATTCAAAGTTTTTGAAAGAGATCATTACGAAAAAAAAGAAGATATGCCGAAAAAGAAACAATTGAGGTAGAAGGGAATTGCAGTGCTATCATTCAAAGGGCACTACCTCCTAAATCACCCGATCCAGGGAGCTTCACCATTCCTTGTGCTATTGGAGAGCTAGAGATTGGGAAAGCTCTGATTGACCTAGGAGCCAGTATAAATCTGATGCCTCTAGCCATGTTCAAAAAGTTAAAAGGGGTAGAGCTCAAACAAACAAGAATGGTTCTCCAATTAGCTGACAGATCCCTTAAATATCCTGATGGAATTGCGGAAATGTGATTGTAAAGGTTGATAAATTTTTGTTTCCAGTGGATTTTGTTATTATGGAAATGGAAGAAAAGGGAGATGCACCTTTAATCCTTGGACGATCCTTTAGGAAAACTGCCAGAATTGTCATTGATGTGGAAAAAGGGAAGCTTAAGGTCCAGATGCAAGATGAAGAGGTGAAATTTGATGTGTTTGAAGCTATGTCACATCCCAAAGACGACAAGTCATGCTTTTAGATGGACTTGATCGAGGAAATCTGTATGAGACAAGAAAATAGAGTTCGTAACATATCCATGTTAGAAAGAACTTTGACTAATGAATGTGAGGATCTGAACGAGGAGGAAGATAAACTGCATCAGAAATGTATACAGAAATTAGAAGTAGCAAAAGAAGTTCCACCAGAAAAAGTACTCTTCGAGCAGATGGATCGTATAGAAAAAGCTTCAAACAGTAAGATTGAACTGAAGGAATTGCCATCACACTTGAAGTATGTGTTTTAAGAGGATAACAGAAAAAAACCTGTCATCATTAGTGCTTCATTATCTCAAGAGGAAGAAAGAAAATTGGTGGGAATTCTCAAAGAGAACAAAGGTGCCATCGGTTGGTCAATTTCTGATCTCAAAGGTATAAGTCCAACTTACTGCATGCATCGAATTCTTATGGAAGACGATTATAAGCCTGTTGCTCAACCACAGAGGAGACTTAATCATGTCATGAAATAAGTTGTGAGAAAAGAGGTATTGAAGCTGTTAGAAGTAGGAATTATCTACCCAACTTCTGATAGCAAGTGGGTTAGCCCAGTTCAAGTGGTACCGAAGAAAGGAGGGATGACTGTCGTTCACAATGAAAAAAATGAGCTTATTCCAACAAGGACAGTCACGAGGTGGCGGATGTGCATTGACTATAGGAGACTAAATACAGTCACTCGGAAAGATCATTTTCCCTTACCTTTCATGGATCAGATGTTGGAAAGATTTGCGGGGCAAGCTTATTATTGCTTTCTGGATGGATATTCTGGATATAACCAAATAGTGGTGGATCCTGAGGACCAAGAGAAAACAACATTTACCTGTCCCTTTGGTATATTTGCCTATAGAAAAATGCCTTTTGGATTATGTAACGCTCCTGCAACTTTTCAGAGGTGTATGCAAGCAATCTTTGCTGATTTTATGGAAAAAAGCATTGAAGTCTTTATGGATGATTTTTCAGTTTTTGGAGATACTTTTCAAAAATGCTTGTCTAATTTGGATGCAGTTCTCAAACGATGTGTTCAGACAAATCTTGTCTTGAACTGGGAAAAATGTCATTTCATGGTTACAAAAGGTATCGTGCTGGGTCACAAAATTTCTGCCAAGGGGATTGAAGTTGATAGAGCAAAGGTTGAGGTGATTGAAAAACTCCCACCGCCGACAAATGTTAAGGGAGTCCGAAGTTTTCTTGGTCATGCAGGATTCTATCGACGTTTTATTAAGGATTTTTCAAAGGTTGCAAAGCCTTTAAGTAATTTGCTTGCTAAAGAGATGCCATTTGTGATGAGTCCAGAATGTTTGCAAGCTTTTGACAGTCTGAAGCAGAGATTGATTTCCTCCCCCGTGATTGTGGCGGCTGATTGGGATAAAGAGTTTGAACTGATGTGCGATGCTAGCGACTATGCTATAGGTGTTGTGCTGGGACAGAGAAGAGGAAAGGTTTTTCATGCTATTTATTATGCTAGCAAAGTGTTGAATGAGGCTCAATTGAATTATGCCACCACAAAAAAGGAATTCTTGGCCATAGTGTACTCATTGGAGAAATTCAGATCATATCTCGTTGGATCTAAGGTGATCATTTATACAGATCATGCAGCTATAAAGTATTTACTGACGAAACCTGATTCGAAGCCAAGATTGACTAGATGGGTACTTTTGCTACAAGAATTTGACGTAGAAATTCGTGACAAAAAGGGGAGTGAAAATGTGATTGCTGATCATTTATCCCGGTTAGTCAATGAGGAAGTGACAAGTAAGGAGAAAGAAATCTGGGAATCATTTTCAGATGAAGCTCTTTTGTATATTCAACAAAGACCTTGGTTTGCTGATTTAGCCAACTTCAAAGCTGCAGGTGTTATTCCGGAAGGATTCAATTGGCAACAGAAAAAGAAGTTCCTACATGATGCCAAACAATTCATTTAGGATGATCCATATTTATTTAAGATAGGAGCAAATAATCTGTTGAGAAGATGTGTCACTGAAGCAGAGGCAGAAGACATTTTCTGGCATTGTCACAATTCTCCTTATGCAGGTCATTATAATGGAGAACGCACTGCTGCAAAAATTTTACAAGTAGGATTTTATTGGCCGAGTTTGTTTAAAGATGCTCGTAGTCATGCTCGAAGCTGCAACAAATGTCAGAGGACAGGGGCAATCTCAAGGAGGCATGTGATGCCACTACAGGGCATTTTGGAAGTCGAAGTTTTTCATTGTTGGGGTATTGATTTTGTGGGACCATTTCCTCCGTCATTCAATAATGAATATATTTTGGTAGTTGTTGATTATGTGAGTAAGTGAGTTGAAGCTGTAACATGTCCTAAGAATGATTTTAACACCGTGATCAAATTCTTAATAAGACAAATCTTTTCGCGGTTTGGAACTCTCAGGATCCTCATCAGTGATGACGGATCTCACTTTTGCAATGCTCAGCTAGCTAAGGTACTTATGCATTATGGGGTGAAACATAAGTTGAAGTGTCTAACCGGGAAATCAAAAGAATTTTAGAAAAGACTGTCACTTTTTCAAGAAAAGATTGGTCACAGAAGTTAGACGATGCTCTTTGGGCATATAGAACTGCTATGAAAACTTCTATGAGGTTATCGCCTTTTTAGTTAGTTTATGGAAAAACATGTCATTTGCCAGTTGAAATGGAACACAAAGCTTGGTGGGCTTTGAAATTTTTTAACTTTGACCCTGATAAGGCTCAAGGGAAGCGAAGCAACCAGCTGCTAGAACTTGAAGAAATGCGGTTGCATGCGTACGAGTCATCCATGACAAGAAGTTGATTAAGAGAACTTTCCATCAGGGGATTTGGTGCTATTATTCAATTCGCGGCTAAAGTTATTCCCTGGGAAACTGAAATCAAAATGGTTGGGACCTTTTGTGGTGAAACGTGAATTTCAAAGTGGAGCAGTGGAATTAGAATCTTCAATTGAGGATAATCAACAACGGAGTTGGATCGTGAGTGGCCAAAGGCTCAAACACTATGTGGGAGGAGATGTGGAGCAATTTGCCTCAGTCATGATGTTGGTGGATCCATGAGGTTTGGGTCAGGCTCGTGACGTTAAACAAGCGCTACTAGGAGGCAACCTAGTTTTCTCTCTTTTACTTTTTAAATTCCTAGAATAGGTTGAATTTTAATTTCAGTATGTACTCTTGGCTTGAATACTTTTCTGAAAATGTTTGACTGACTGATGTGCATGATGGAACTATTTGATGTGGATCATAATTGAGTTGCTTTGCATGTGAATATCCAGTGAAATAGATGTGTGATGAATTTTGATTGTGGTTATGATGCTAAGCAGGGTGTATGAATGAATCTTTTGTGAGAAAGAATGTTGTGTGAGGTTTTGAGCTCCAGAGTTTTTATTGTTGTATGTTTTGTTCACAGGAAAACATGAATGATATTGTCTTAATCTTGATAATTGATTGAATTGCATGCGAATGTCTTATGATCAAGGCCATTTTTTGAGAACCCTTTTCTAGCAAAATTTTCACCAGTGCTTAAAAATATGATACCCTTTTTGAACCTTAGCCTAAAAAGGATGTGAACCCTTGTCTCGAAATTCTTTACCTTGAGTTGGGTCGAGCTTAATTGTATACTATGAAAAGGTTCAAGTTTGGGGTTGTATGGGGGAAATTGAAAGGTAAATGAAAAGCATTGAGCTCAATTGTTGTGAAAAAAAAAATTCATGAGAAAAAGAATAGAAAAGAAGAAAAGCATGAAAGTGAGCTCAATGTAAAAGAAAAAGGAAAAATTGGGGAATGAGTGAGATTGGTGAGGAAGAGAGTTGTGCTTAAATTGTTAAATATTTTGATAGCTCTCTTAACTCAAGGATTTTGTTTTCCAGAAAAACCAATTTTTCTTGTTAGCCCAACCTCATTACAAGCCTTGGAAAAATCCTTTTGATGACATTTGCATGTAAAGATGTTGATTGTTTGAGATGAATGGCAATTTTGTTTCATGTGACTTGTGAACAATAGAGAGTTGGAGTGTCACCTTAAACACTTGAGTGATTGAGTGAAACACTTGCTTAGTATGAACTGTTAATTTTCGTGAGTGCATTTTTGCTTAGTGGATTGGTCATTCATAATGTGTAACATCTCTTGTGCAAGCTCTGATTAAAAGCATGCATGGATCTTAATTTGATTTCACTAAAGATAGGGGATTGAGTAGTTTTGTCATGTACTTTGGGAATGTTGAAACATTGGATGGAAGAGGATAAAGCCAAGTTTTGTTTTGTGTGTTGTTTTGTTTTGTTTGCTTGAGGACAAGCAAAGTTCTAAGTTTGTGGTGTTGATGAAGGTTAAAAAACAGTTATTTTCATATGAGCTTAGAATCAAGCAAAAGTCAATAAATGAGTCTGTAGAGAGTCAAAAGTTGTTTTTAGCGATATTATGCTTGTTTTGCATTGTTTTGTAGCTATTTTGAGAAAGTGAAGAATGGAGTTGAAGATAAAGGTTGTAGACTCAAGAAAAGAGATGAAAATTGAAGATTTGAAGAGTCGACGCACCGCCCGGCGGCAACTTACACCGCTGGGCGGTCCAGGGCGAGGAGTTGGCACTGGCGTTGGCGCTGGGCGGATTTGAGGGAAACCGTCGGGCGGTGGCCCTTACCGCCGGGCAGTTTTGCGATTTGTGGGAAACTGTCGGGTGCCACACTTGTTCCGCAGGGCGGTGGTCTGTTGGGCCTGGGCCTATTTTTTGCTGCGCTCCTCACCAGTCAAATTAAGCACTATTAGCGAAAACGGGAAAATACCGGATAATTAAGCACAATTCCCTGATTAATTCTAGCACAATAAACTAAGTGAAATCAATAAAATATCGACTCATCAAAATAGACCACACTTAGCACTCCTGGGCAAAATCAAGACGCAAATCAGGGAACAATTCAACGAACATCAGGGAATTGACACAGACTCATCACATAGAAAACAAAAGACTAACAAGGAAAGAAATACAATTACACAGTTCTCAAGAAATCTGGACAAAGAAAGGAAGTAGAAAATATCCATTCAGAATCAGAAAAAGCAGATACTCATGAAGTCATCCAAGCAATTCAAGACATGGTAAAATGATCAATCAGCTCAAGAGGTGAATAAAAAATAACAGAACCTCACAAATGCACACTGATGAATCGATATTTGATTGATTTCACTTAGTTTATTGTGCTAGAATTAATCAGGGAATTGTGCTTAATTGTCCGATATTTTTTCGTTTTTCCGAATTATGCTTAATTTGATCAGAAATTCTTATTTTAATTAATTTGAATTTTCTGAGCTAATTATTTGCATTATTATTTTCAGGAAAAATTTTGGAAATACAATTTGGGACATTTGGAGTGATATCAAATAAATTCAAGACTCTCCACAAAACAAGTCTGCTCAAGAAGGAGGGCACTACAGACATTTTATTCCTTGGGCTTGGGGGTGCACATGGAAAGTACTATTCCATATGAAAAAAAAATTGAGAATTATGATGATTGAATTTGGTGAGCTGAAAAGGACTCATGGGCGTCACTCATCTCTTGATTTAACAATGCAACAATTTGGAGAACTGTTGCACATGTAAATTCGACCTGCATGCTGTTGAGGAGTGGCGTCATAGGCTGCATCAAAAGAAAGCTTCACGGACATGAGTTGGTCCTTAGACGTCCAAAAGCTTGGAGAGGCATCCGCTGGCAGCAAGGCCCACGTGGGAAGTGTTGGTAACAAGATGACAAAAAGGAAGCCCACGACCCAAAGGAAAAGAAAGGCAGCAACACATCCACCCAGCTGCATTTGCACGGACATTTGCATCAACATGTTCTTCATCTAGCATGGGCAGTGTCCCTCAGTAGCTGGTCTAGCAAACACACGGCCTACATTTGGATGAATCCTTGTGAAGCTCACATCTCAGCTAGTGTTCGCAATTTTGCAAGCGTACCAAATCGTACAAGTAATATAAATAATAAGACCAAGTATCGTTTTTCCCAAGAGACTCGTATGGCTTTCTCGTTCGCGTGAATTAAAATAAT
>NC_028352.1:19524802-19528027 GCF_000741045.1 Vigna radiata var. radiata | reverse complement strand
CTATCCCTAGCCTCCCCTAGTAATTAATACCGCATTATAAACAAAGGTTAGCGTAATTGATCGTCCTACCCCTATCCCTCGGTGGTATTGCAAAATCAAGACATTACTCACCAGTTCATGTCATTACTGTACGTCCCCATATCAATAAAGACAAACATCAATATACTGACTGAGTTAAACGATAAAGGCCTTAAGCACAGATGATAACCCAACAATAATCAATCAAACATATGGAGACCATATAAATATTCAATAGTTTCAATAAGAGAGAGCATCAAAAGATTACACTGATTTCCCCAACAACAATAGGGTTTAGTTCACCATAGATATGGTGAAACTAAATGAAAAATGGAAGAAGAATGGAAGAGCAAACCCTAGAAAAGACGAAAAGGAGCCTAAGCATCCAAGAGATCCTCTCCAGAGAGCAAAATTAGGTCTGGCCGTTCTCCCCTGTCAAAAGAATGACTCTGAATTCGTAATAGGGGTATTTATAGGTGAGGAGCGCGTCAAAAACAGGCTCAAGTCTAGCGTGCCACCGTCAGGCGGTTTAAGTGTGCCGCCCGGCGGTTTCCCATAACTTGCAGCCACCGCCTAGCAGCAATCGCCACCGCCTGGCGGTTTCCCATATCCCGCTGCCACTGCCCGGCGGCAATCGCTGGCGCCCGGCGGTTTCCCTCAGTGTCAATTTCCATAACTACTCCTCGTCCTGTATCTTCAAAACTTCATTTTTCTGCTCTTTTCTTGAGTCAACGACCTGTATCTTCAACTCCATTCTTATTTTTCTCAAATTAGCTACAAAACAATGCAAAATAAGCATAAAATCGCTAAAAACAACTTTTGACTCTCTCCAGACTCATTTATTGAGTTTTGCTTGATTATGAGCTCATTCCAAGTAGTAAAGGGTGTAATTTGGTCCAAATTGACATATGAAAATAACTGTTTTTCAAACTTCATCAGCTAGCAGCAAGTCACGGCCTCTTCCAGCTGCAGCCCAATTAGGATGTCTAACAGCTTCCATAAGTCTAGCAAACGTCCGAGATTGAAGAAGCGGTGCATAACAACATTTGAAAACACATCGACATGCTTCCATGCTCCACGGTCCAGCAAGCTTTAACCAACAACACTTACGGACAACCCACAAGCACGTGAAATGAGTTTTAGGTGTGTCCTTAAATAAACATGGAGGTGCAGCAGAAATATGAAGAGGTGCACACGGTCAGCTAGTTGCAGCCCATTTATTTCCACATCGCATGCAGCAAGCAATGAGGTCCAACCTTCACGTGTCCAAGAATAATCCAGCAGCTTCATTCTTCATGCAGCAGCTCCCATGCTTCTCGGTCCAGCAGCTCTTAAAGGGTGCTCCACAACAGCCCACATTCCACATGCAGCCCATGCACACAACAACCCTTATTTGAAGCAACAAGCAGCACACGGAAAGCTTGGGGAATCCAGCCTTTACACGGTACAAAACATGAATGAGGTTCTTCAAGTTGGAAGTAGCTCACGGACAACCCAGTAGTTTCAAGAAGTTGCAGCAGCCCAATCTTCACACGTGCACCAGCTCATTCATTTTTCACGGAAGCAGCAGGAGGCTCCCTCACGGGCTGCGCATCATTTAACACACTGCCGTAGCTAAAAGTATTTTGGGCTTGTGGGCTTGTGCAAGACACGTTCAGCAGCTGGTCCACTTCAGAAAGAGGCACACAACCCTAGGTTTATTCCTAGGATAGGAGCCGCCACGGGAGGAGGGTAGTAGATAGCTTGGAGGTTGTTTTATTTTCTGAAGTTTGGAGAGTTATGGATGGAGATGTGAAGTAGAGTTTTAATCTCTTTTCTTGTAGAAGCTGTAGCCGCCATTTGCGTTAGAGAAAGGAGATTTATATCTCATTTAGCGGGTCAGCACATAGTTGCTTTCAGCAAGAGATAGATGCTTATCATTTCACTTTGCTTAGAGTTTCATGTTTGTTATTCGGTTTTCTCTTATTTAATACAATCAGTCTCACATAATTTTTCTTTAATTTAATAGTTGCTTTCTTTTTATAATTCATGGAAGATGCATTTATGCTTTGAAGTTGCATTGTGCTTGTGTTGAACGTTGCATTTCTTTTATTTCAAGTCAAAGCGTTTAAGACTTCTTCTTTTTTAAGGTTAATTTGATTCCCGCGGTTTCTTTGGCATTTCATGCATTGGTTGAACAATTTGGCACTTTACTTCTGCTGCATCCTAAATGGTTAATGGTTTTTGTAATTTAAATTCCCGCTACAATGTGATTTTCCTCTTTTATTTCTAGTGTTTCATATTTGTTTACTTTAGTTGTCTTTCAATTCTTTTTAGTTCAAGCATTGCATTTTATTAGCTTTGGTTGTGTTGGGATGTTTATCTATTGCATTGTTCAGTTTACTTTATTCGTTCATAATGTTGTCTGTTACGTTCAGTTTATTGTTTCAGTTCACTACGGTGTTTATTCTATTGCGTTTCTTTATCTTCCTACTTTTCTGACTTCTCCACTTGCTTTAGAGATCGCTCGGTCTCAATGTAGAACCATTCGGTCATTTGTAGGACCGTTCGGTCTTTCTTCTTGTTCATTTATTTAAATGCTTTTAATTATATTCGGTTGTGTTTAATTTCCATGCTTTAATTTAGTTTAATTGTCATCTCAAACACATTCACAACCCCCCCACTACGTGTTTGACCTAATTCTCAAACAACATTTGGTCCTTGAGAGACGACCTAGGAGTCACTTCCTAGTTTATACTGCATTCTTTATGCTCATCAAATTTTGCAAGGGGTGCGGCACTGTTGACAAATTGGCAAGTGTACCAAATCGTACAAAAATATTAACATGCAAAAATAAAGTTGATTCAATTCACAAACGAAAACTATGGATGAATGAATGTTGTTGGGTACTAATAATTTCATCTATTCCACTCTCTCTTACATACTACCCTTGAATATTAGTTGATTGATTCAATTGTTATGCGAATTTCTTAGCCTCCCCTTAACTCGAAACCTAGGCGAAAAGGGCCTAATATTAACTACTGGCTTACTATCCCTAGCCTCCCCTAGTAATTAATACCGCATTATAAACAAAAGTTAGCGTAATTGATCGTCCTACCCCTATCCCTAGGTGATATTGCAAAATCAAGAGATTACTCACCAGTTCATGTCATTATTGTACGTCCCCATATCAATAAAGACAAACATCAATATACCGAATGAGTTAAA
>NC_028352.1:19523083-19524247 GCF_000741045.1 Vigna radiata var. radiata | reverse complement strand
CCGAATGAGTTAAACTATAAAGGCCTTAAGCACAGATGATAACCCAACAATAATCAATCAAAGCATATGGAGACCATATAAATAATCAAGAGTATCAAAAGATTACATTGTTTCCCCCAACAACAATAGGGTTTAGTTCACCATTTTCATGGTGAAACTAGATGAAAAATGGAAGAAGAATGGAAGAGTAAACCCTAGAAAAGATAAAAAGGAGCCTAAGCATCCAAGAGATCTTCTCCAGAGAGCAAAATTAGGTCTGGTCGTTCTCCCGTGTCAAAAGCGTAACTCTGAACTCGCAGTAGGGGTATATATAGGTGAGGAGCGCGTTAGAAAATGGACCCAAATCCAACGAGCCACTGCCGGGCGGTTTAAGTGTGCCACTCGGCGGTTTCCCACAAATCCCATGAAACCGCCCGGCGGCAATCGCCAGCACCCGACGGTTTGTCTTAGTGTGAAATGATGCCTACTCCTCGTCCTGGGCCGCCCGGCAGTTTAAGTGTGCCGCCGGGCGGTGCGTCGACTCTTCAAATCTTCATTTTTCTTCTCTTTTCTTGAGTCAACGACCTGTATCTTCAACTTCATTCTCTACTTTTCTCAAATTAGCTTCAAACGAATGCAAAACAAGCATAAAATCGCTAAAAACAGCTTTTGACTTTCTTCAGACTTATTTATTGAGTTTTGCTTGATTCTAAGCTCATTCCGAGTAGTAAAGGGTGTAATTTGGTCCAAATTGACATATGAAAATAACTATTTTTCAACGTTCATCAACACCTCAAACTTAGAATTTGGCTTGTCCTCAAGCAAAACAACACAAAATAACACACAAAACAAAACTTGCTTTATACTGTTTCATCCAATGCCTCAACAATCCCAAGGTACATGACAAAACCACTCAATTCAATATCCTCAGTGAAATCCAAAATAAGATGCATGCATGCTTTCAACCCGGAGATTGCACAATAGATGTTATACACTATGAATGATCAATCCACTAAGCAAAAATGTACTCCATAAAATTAACAAATCATACCAAGCAAGTGTTTCACTCAATCACTCAAGTGTTTAAGGTGACACTCCAATTCTCAATTATTCACAAGTCGCATGAAACAAAATCGCCATTCATCTCAAACAATCAACATCTTTACATGCAAATGCCATCAAAAG
>NC_028352.1:19516048-19522523 GCF_000741045.1 Vigna radiata var. radiata | reverse complement strand
TGGAGCTCAAAATCTCACACACATGCTTCCTCACAAAAAATTCATTCATACACCATGCCTAGCATCATGACCACAATCATAAATTCATCACCCATCTATTTCCTGGATATCATCATGCAAATTAGTTAGTCAAACATTTTCAGAACAACTAATAAAGCCAAGAATACACACCAAAAATAAAATTCAACCTATTCTAGGAATTTAAAATGCAAACATGTAAAAAGAAATCTAGGTTGCCTCCTAGTAGCGCTTGTTTAACGTCACGAGCCTGACCCAAACCTGGTTGGCACTTGTCAGTAAGTGCACTATCTTCCACCACCTTTTAGTAGGTGTACCCTCCGGATATCCTTCAGTGCATACCAAAAATTTAGCATCCCTCAGTAGATGCTTCCCAAAAATTGTTCAAAAAATTCAAAAAGTACATGTTCCATCCAAAATAAAACAAAAGACCGAAAAAGAAAGTTGTTTAAAAAAATACAAAATTTGATTTCCAACAAATTCAGCTCTTCTTCTTCATGTTGGGATCTTCATCATCCCATCGGCTCACTTTTCTTTGGTCCACCTTCTTGATTACTTTTGAGTATGGTCTTTGATTCTCCACCATTCCTTTTTCCTTCAACTCCTTTATTATCCATGGCTTCTTCTTAAATCTCACTTTACTCCCTGGTAGAAGTGGATCTTCTTTTGCTTTTGGGTGAATGGTTCTTCTCCCTTTATTTTTAGGCACCTGCAAAACACAACAGCTGTCAAAATAATCATTACTTGTTATGCTCTCTTCTTGTTCTTCATTCACCTCTGGCTTCTCAAATGTTTTTCTTTTCACTGTCTTAATCTCATCCCCTTCACGGCCAGTATAAAGAATTAGATAATTCAAATCTCTCATCATTATTCTTCCATCATGAACATCAATAAACATCTTTGATGNTNCCATGAAGGGTNGNCCCAAAATCACAGGATGCTCATCCTCTGTTTTAACATCCATGACAATGAAATCTGCTAAAAACTCAAAACAGTCTACTCGCACAACAACATCTTCCACCATTCCCACTGGCTTTTTTTTAGAACCGTCTGCCATTGTTATAGTCAAGTCAGATGGTTTCAACACAAGTCCACCGATTTCCTTCAAAATTTCCGTGGGTATTAAATTAATGTTGGACCCAGAATCTATCATAGCTTGCCCATCCTAATCATTCAGGGAACATAACAATGTTAAACACCCCTGATCTTTAGCTTTAGGAGGATAATTACTCTTTTGTGGGTGAACAACAAGATCCAATTCTTCATCAGTAAGCTCCATTTCATCCTCCTTGTTAATTTTGATTCTTTCTGAATGGGGAGGAATCTGCTTATTTTCTCGAGGTAACACAGTCACTTCACCAACTTCTTTTTCCTTGTAATTCTCCTCTCCTTCATCTTCACTGCTCATGGGTTCAAAGAATTCACCCATTAATGTCTCCTCTTCTTCACTTTTCACAACATGGAATGGTTCAATATCTTCCTCCCAACCATCCTGACTGTCTGCGTCCCAACCACTCTGGCTTGTAATAGTCTTGCATTCCCTCTTAGGGTTAGCCTCAGTGCTAGCCGTAAACTGGTTTTTCTCTGTAATCTCTATCCTTGTTGCCAGCTGCCCGATCTGTGACTCCAGTGATTTAAAGTTGGCCTGATTGTTATTCACTTGCTGCTCATATCTTTTGTAGAAGTCATCAAATCGATTACTCAAGGCCCTGACAGACTCTGTCAAATTACTCACTTGCTGCCACAGAGGTAACGGTTGTTACTGCCGGAAGTTTCCCCCTTGTCCAGAAGAAGCATTTTGGCTTTTCCCAATACTTGGATGATTTTTCCAACCTTGGTTAGAGTTACCTTGGTTGAAATTTCCCTGTTTGTACTGAAATTGGGCCCACATATAATTCACGTCCTGCTGCATCTCTTCTGTAAACGCACATTTTTGCGTGCCCCTCTCACTCTGCACCACTTCATTTAGAGCCATCTCTTCAATTAAGTTGTACGCCTCATCTTCTGTTTTTCTGTTAATGTTGCCTCCAGTCGAGGCATCTATCATCATTTTGGTCTGAGCGCGCAAACCTCCAAGGAATGCCAGCAAGTATGAAGCTTTATCAAACCCATGAACTGGGGTTGCTCTCAATAATCCTTTGAATCTATCCCATGCTTGCCCAAGTGATTCCTCCATCCCTTGTTTGAATGAAGAGATGTCCAACTTCCCTTGATTTATCTTTGGAAGTGGGAAGAATTTAGTAATAAATCGTTGGACCACCGCTTCCCACGTCCTAAATGTTCCCTCCGGGAAAGAATTCAACCAGTCTTTTGAGTTTCTTCCAAGTGAGATAGGAAACAGGCTAAGTTTGACTCTGTCGTCCGTCACTCTAGTTATCTTCACTGTGTTGCAAATTTCACCAAAGACTGTCAAATGTTTGTAAGGATTTTCATTTGACAACCCATGGAATTGGTTGTTCTGGACTAACTTGATGAGCACCGGAATCATCACCATGCTGGTTGTATTGTCTGTTGGAACTGCAATGCTGTTAAAATTCAAGGGACCAACTGTATTAGCTGCGTCCCCCAAGGTGCGTCTGGGAGGAGGTTGATTGGCCATCTCCTCAAGATCTGGTTAAAAAATCTCAGGTGAAGAATGCGAAGTAACTTCTGGAGAAAGAGATCTTTCACGCAAAGGTCGTCTCTTCCTCCTCTCGTATGGTAGCCCTTCTAGCAGAGGTTGTTGGTTTTTCCTGCTTCTAGTATGTATTGTTTCCTGCATACACAAGAAACACACCCTAAAAGCACTTTTATAGAAAATAAAACAAAACACAATAAAAGAAAAATAAAACAAAAATAATTACAATCAAGTCAAATTCAATCAATTCACACTACTAGACAAATAAAGCTCGAGTCCCCGGCAACGGCGCCAAAAACTTGTTAACAAATTGGCAAGTACCAAATCGTACAAGTAATATAAATGGTAAGACCAAGTATCGTTTTCCCAAGAAACTCGTATGGCTCCCTCGTTCGTGTGAATTAAAATAATAAGACTTGAGAAATAAAATTTAATAAATTGGATTTAACAACAAAAATATTAACATGTAAAAATAAAGTAGATTCAATTGACAAACGAAAACAATGGATGAATGGATGTTGTAGGGTATTAACAATTTCATCTATTCCACTCTCTCTTACATACTACCCTTGAATATTAGTTGATTGATTCAATTGTTATGCGACTTTCTTAGCCTCCCCTTAACCCGATCCCTCGGCGAAAAGGGCCTAATATTAACTACTGGCTTGCTATCCCTACCCTCCCCTAGTAATTAATACCGCATTATAAACAAAAGTTAGCGCAATTGATCGTCCAACCCCTATCCCTAGGTGATATTGCAAAATCAAGAGATTACTCACCAGTTCATGTCATTACAGTACGTCCCCATATCAATAAAGACAAACATCAATATACCGAATGAGTTAAACGATAAGGGCCTCAAGCACAGATGATAACCCAACAATAATCAATCGAAGCATATGGAGACCATTTAAATAATCAATAGTTTGAATAAGAGAGAGTATCAAAAGATTACATTGTTTTCCCCAACAACAATAGGGTTTAGTTCACCATAGACATGGTGAAATTAGATGAAAAATGGAAGAAGAGTGGAAGAGAAAATCCTAGAAAAGATGAAAATGAGCCTAAGCATCCAAGAGATCCTCTCCAAAGAGCAAAATTAGGTCTGGCCGTTCTCCCCTGTCAAAAGCATTACTCTGAACTCGCAGTAGACGTATATATAGGTGAGGAGCGCGTCAGAAAATGGGCCGAAATCCAGCGAGCCACCGCCGGGCGGTTTAAGTGTGCCGCCTAGCGGTGTGCCACAAATCGCCCTACCGCCCGACGGCAATCGCCACCACCGGGCGGTTTGCCTCAGGTCCGCCCATCGTCAATCGCCATGCCTTCTCCTCGCCCTGGACCGCCCGGCGACACAGTTAAACTGCCGTCGACTCTTCAAATCTTCATTTTTCTGCTCTTTTCTTGAGTCAACGACCTGTATCTTCAACTTCATTCTCTACTTTTCTCAAATTAGCTTCAAAACAATGCAAAACAAGCATAAAATCGCTAAAAACTGCTTTTAACTCTCTTCAGACTCATTTATTTAGTTTTGCTTGATTCTAAGCTCATTCCGAGTATTAAAGGGTGTAATTTGGTCCAAATTGACATATGAAAATAACTGTTTTTCAACCTTCATCAGACACCCATCAAAATTTTGGCGCCGTTGCCGAGGACCAACGGTTCGGTTTTAGGTCTTTGTTGTGTTAATGTGTGTTGTGTTTTGTATTGTGTTTTGTATTGTGTTGTGAGTGTGTTGTTCTGTTTTGTGTGTGGTGTCATGTGTTGTTGCATTTAAGTAGCTTTAGTTGCATATTTTCATTGTATTCTTCCTTTCCCCCTTCTTTCGCATGTCTACCTATTTTGGTTATGTGGATACTGTTTCTTCTACTTGTGCCTACGACTGTGATTCTCCTCCTACATCTAACTCTGATATTGCTTCTCATGCATATTCTACTGATTTTTATGTCGAGAACAATATGACTCATCCTTCCATTCTTGAGAGTGCTCTTTGGGAGCCGGTTCCACTTGATGAGGTTGATGTTCATTGCGTTCTCACCTCTGGACTTATAGATTTGCTGCCTAGGTTTCATGGGTTTGCAGGTGAATGCCCACATAGACATTTGGAGGAGTTCTACACATTTTCTCTTCAATGAAATGTCTTCATGTCCCTGATGATCACATGTTTTTAAGGGCATTTCCGCATTCATTAGAAGAAGCAACATGGGAGTGGCTTATTCATCTTCCACCAGAATTCCGAGCCAATTGGGAAGATCTTAAGCATTTGTTTTTGGATAGCAACGATCCTGGGTGGAATGATCCTGACCTGGGATGGTATGGTACTTCACAGCTTCAATATCAAGAACCACCATTCCAGAGTACTTGTGTGCCTCCCCCTGTCCAACAACAATAATAGTTGTAGCTTCATGAGCCTGCCCAAGAAACTCCTCATCCTTCCACTACTTCTGAGCCTACATTGAAGGAGTTGTTGAGACAGATAACTGCTCAGAATATGTAATTTCAGCAGGAGACTAGAGCTTGCATTCAAAGTTTGACTGATCAGATGGGGCAGATGGCTATTCAGCTCACTGAGGAATAGTCTCAAGTTTTAGAGGAATCACCATTTCAGACTGTACAGCTTCCAAAATGATGTTAGTGCCATCCACATAGGAGATGGGGAGGAGAGTCATGTGCTTACTACTGCACCATCTACATTCCCACCCTCCTATGTCCCCACTCTTGCACCTGAGGAGACTGATGAAGATTTGGAGGACCAGGCAGGTATAAACAACAATTTTGATCCAAGTAGACCACTTTCATCTTCCACCACTTTACCAATCTTCACGGAAGTGGAGGTAAACATACCTCAGTTTGATTATGTTGTTGATGATTATGCTTTTCAAGATTATGCTGTTGAGGGGTATGTTGATGAGCATGCTTTGCATTTCCACTCTTTGCATGATGAGAAAGAACTTTTTCCATCGTGTCTGAACACTTCTTCTCCATGCACTGAACATGAATCTGAGCCTGTAGTTGATATTGTTTCTAAATTTGAAATTGATTCATGTTCTGAGAGTATATCTGATGTTCAGCATGTTACACTGGGATTGGGTGTTATACCCCTGCATGTTATTTCTGTGGAGCCACAGTACACTAACCATGTTGCAGGAGGTACACATGAATTTGACCAACACACACCCATGGTGGAAGACAAAGGTGCCGACAGTTTGAAGATTAATAGGCACCAGCTGAACCTGCTCATCAACAATCACTACTTCTTAGATCCAGCTTAGGAGGACATCTCCCTGCTTGACCAAATTTGGAGGATGAAGCAGTTATTCCTCAAGACTTCCTTGCTAAATCCAATGGTGGAGGACCTCTCCCTGAAAGTCCAAAATTGGCAACTACCACCATGATTAGGGGAGTTTCCTTTTTCCCTTCTCTCCCCTTTCCTTACTTTTATTGCACTTGTCCATGATCTGTTGATTGTTCTGATTTCTGATCTGATGATTGTGACACATTGAGGATACTGTGTAGTTTAAGTGTGGTCTATTGGGGGAGACTCTGATTTTTCTTTGTTAGTTTTTGTTTTCTAGGTAGTTTTTGTTGTGTCTTGTGTACAGTTTTGCATGTTTCTCTTGATTTCTGGACTTTGTTTACGTTGCAGAGTTCTCTTTCAATTCATTCATACTATTATTTGCTTGGAAATCCTTGCTTTTCTCTGCTTGGAAGATGATTATAATGCTTGAGAGGTTGAATTGATTATGACAGAATTACCCTGTGTGAGATTTGAGCCACTTTATATTCTTTCCTGTGTGTGATATGTCTCTTGATTGCTTGCACATATGCCTTGGCTTGACTCTT
>NC_028352.1:19501173-19515903 GCF_000741045.1 Vigna radiata var. radiata | reverse complement strand
TGTTGAGCCTCTCTAGCCAAATGAGCCTACCTTGTTGTGATCCTTTGATAGCCCCTTTGAGCCTTTACTTTCCCCATTTCTTTGTTTTGAAGCTCATACACTAGCCCTAAGTGAAAAAAACAAACCATGATTAACTTAACCTTAGGGAATTTTGGAGCTTTGGAATTGTTTTGGGAATAAGTGTGGTCTCCTGGGAGATTATGATGAATTGGCTAGATTGGTTCCTCTTCTTGTTTGTGTTTTATAATTATGTGTGTATCTTGTCTCTTAGAGTTGTGTTATGAAAAGAGAGAAAAGAAAAGAGACAAGATGAAAAAAAAGAAGAAAAAAATAATACAGAAAAATGAGAAAAATTAAAAAAAAAAATGGTGAATAATGGAGTCAAGAAGAGGATTGAATTAGAGGTTTTGGGTGTGCTTGACTGCGTTTTCACTTGTTCCTCGTTGCTCCTCTATTCCTTTTGGTTTGTAGCTTCTCATCCATATTTATCCTTCCTTTCCCTTGGCCCCATTACATCCATAAAAGACCTTTCGATTTGAACATGCATATGCTTTTGAGTGTTGATATTAGAGGCTTGCCAGGTCTATTTGTGTTTGCTTTCTTGAGTGCATTGAGTTTACATTGTTTACCCTAGACACTAGAGAGAAACACTGATAGTATGCATCTGTGAGGTTCTGTTGCTTTTGATTCACCTCTTGAACTTATTGATTATTTTGCCATGCTTGGAATTGCTTGGATGATTTCTCTGAGTATCTGTTTTCTTTGATTCTGTGTGGATACTGTCTACTACTTTTCCTTGTCCAGATTTCTTGAGGACTGTAATTTTGTCTGCTGAGTCTGTGTCAATTCCCTAATGTCCGTTGGCTGTTCCCTGTTTTGCGTCTTGATTTTACCCAGGAGTGAAAAAGACTAAGTGTGGTCTATTTTGATGAGTCGATATTTGATTGATTTCACTTAGTTTATTGTGCTAGAATTTATCAGGGAATTGTGCTTAATTGTCCGATATTTTTCCGTTTTTCCGAATTATGCTTAATTTGATCAGAAATTCTTATTTTAATTAATTTGAATTTTCTGAGCTAATTATTTGCATTATTATTTTCAGGAAAAATTTAGGAAATACAATTTGGGACATTTGGAGTGCTATCAAATAAATTCAAGACTCTCCACAAAACAAGTGTGCTCAAGAAGGAGGGCACTATGGTCATTTTATTCCTTGGGCTTGTGAGAAGAGGGTGCAACACATTGAAACTGGGGGTGCACATGGAAAGTACTATTCCATACGAAAAAAAAATGGAGAATTGTGATGATTGAATTTGGTGAGCTGAAAAGGACTCATGGGCGTCACTCATCTCTTTATTTAACAATGCAACAATTTGGAGAACTGCTGCACATGTAAATTGGACCTGCACGTTGTTCAAGAGTGGCGTCATAGGTTGCATCAAAAGAAAGCTTCACGGACATGAGCTGGTCGTTAGACGTCCAAAAGCTTGGAGAGGCATCCGCTGGCAGCAAGGCCCACGTGGGAAGTGTTGGTAACAAGATGACAAAAAGGAAGCCCACGGCCCAAAGGAAAAGAAAGGCAGCAGAACGTCCACCCAGCTGCATCTGCACGGACATTTGCATCAACATGTTTTTCATCCAGCATGGGCAGCGTCCATCAGCAGCTGGTCGAACAAACACACGACCTGCATTTGGATGAATCCTTTTGAAGCTCACGTCTCAGCCAGCAGCAAGTCTCAGCCTGTTCCAGCTGCAGCCCAATTAGGATGTCTAGCAGCTTCCATAACTCTAGCAAACGTCCGAGAATGAAGAAGCGATGCACAACAACATTTGAAGACACATCCACATGCTTCCATGCTCCACGGTCCAGCAAGCTTTAACCAACAACACTTACGGACAACCCACAAGCACGTGAAATGAGTTTTAGGTGTGTCCTTAAATAAACATGGAGGTGCAGCAGAAATATGAAGAGGTGCACACGGTCAGCTAGTTGCAGCCCATTTATTTCCACATCGCATGCAGCAAGCAATGAGGTCCAACCTTCACGTGTCCAAGAATAATCCAGCAGCTTCATTCTTCATGCAGCAGCTCCCATGCTTCTCGGTCCAGCAGCTCTTAAAGGGTGCTCCACAACAGCCCACATTCCACATGCAGCCCATGCACACAACAACCCTTATTTGAAGCAACAAGCAGCACACGGAAAGCTTGGGGAATCCAGCCTTTACACGGTACAAAACATGAATGAGGTTCTTCAAGTTGGAAGTAGCTCACGGACAACCCAGTAGTTTCAAGAAGTTGCAGCAGCCCAATCTTCACACGTGCACCAGCTCATTCATTTTTCACGGAAGCAGCAGGAGGCTCCCTCACGGGCTGCGCATCATTTAACACACTGCCGTAGCTAAAAGTATTTTGGGCTTGTGGGCTTGTGCAAGACACGTTCAGCAGCTGGTCCACTTCAGAAAGAGGCACACAACCCTAGGTTTATTCCTAGGATAGGAGCCGCCACGGGAGGAGGGTAGTAGATAGCTTGGAGGTTGTTTTATTTTCTGAAGTTTGGAGAGTTATGGATGGAGATGTGAAGTAGAGTTTTAATCTCTTTTCTTGTAGAAGCTGTAGCCGCCATTTGCGTTAGAGAAAGGAGATTTATATCTCATTTAGCGGGTCAGCACATAGTTGCTTTCAGCAAGAGATAGATGCTTATCATTTCACTTTGCTTAGAGTTTCATGTTTGTTATTCGGTTTTCTCTTATTTAATACAATCAGTCTCACATAATTTTTCTTTAATTTAATAGTTGCTTTCTTTTTATAATTCATGGAAGATGCATTTATGCTTTGAAGTTGCATGGTGCTTGTGTTGAACATTGCATTTCTTTTATTTCAAGTCAAAGCGTTTAAGACTTCTTTTTTTTTTAAGGTTAATTTGATTCCCGCGGTTTCTTTGGCATTTCATGCATTGGTTGAACAATTTGGCACTTTACTTTTGCTGCATCCTAAATGGTTAATGGTTTTTGTAATTTAAATTCCCGCTACAATGTGATTTTCCTCTTTTATTTCTAGTGTTGCATATTTGTTTACTTTAGCTGTCTTTCAATTCTTTTTAGTTCAAGCATTGCATTTTATTAGCTTTGGTTGTGTTGGGATGTTTATCTATTGCATTGTTCAGTTTACTTTATTTGTTCATAATGTTGTCTATTATGTTCAGTTTATTGTTTCAGTTTACTATGGTGTTTATTCTGTTGGGTTTCTTTATCTTCCTGCTTTTCCGATTTCTCCACTTGCTCTAGAGATCGCTCGGTCTCAATGTAGAACCGTTCGGTCATTTGTAGGACCGTTCGGTCTTTCTTCTTGTTCATTTATTTAAATGCTTTTAATTATGTTCGGTTGTGTTTAATTTCCATGCTTTAATTTAGTTTAATTGTCATCTCAAACACTTTCACAACCCCTCCACTACGTGTTTGACCTAATTCTCGAACCACATTTTTTCCTTGAGAGACGACCTAGGAGTCATTTCCTAGTCTATACTGCATTCTTTATGCTCATCAAATTTTGCATGGGGTGCGACACCCATCACACATTATCAGTGTTTCTCTCAAGTGTCTAAGGTAAAGAATTTTAACTCAATGTACTCAAGGAAGCAAGCAACAAACAGTCTTGGCAAGCCTCTAATAGCAACATTCAAACTCATATGCATGTTCAAATCAAAAGGTATTTTATGGATGCAATGGGGTCAAGGACAAGGGAGGATACATCTGGATAAGAAGCTACAAACCATAAGGAACAGAGGATCAATGGGGAACAAGTGTAAACACATTCAGACACACCCATAACCTCTAATTCCATCCTCTTCTTGACTCCATTATTCACAATTTTTTTTTATTTTTCTCATTTTTCTGTATTTTTTTTCTTTTTTTTTCATCTTGTCTCTTTTCTTTTCTCTCTTTTTAGAACACAACTCTAAGAGACAAGATACACAACATATTTACAAAACAAAACAAGAAGAGGAGCCAACTAACCAATTCATCTGAATCTCCCAAGAGACCACACTTATTGCCAAAATAATTCCAAAGCTCCAAAATTCCCTAAGGTTAAGGTAAACATGGTTTTTCACTTAGGGCTAGTGTATCAGCTTCAAAACAAAGAAATGGGGAAAACATAGGCTCAAAGGGCTCATCAATGGATCAAAACAGGGTAGGCTCATTTGGCTAGAGAGGCTCAACAACAAAATTGCCTTGATCACTTTCAAACATGCATATCAATCAAGAATCATCAAAAAGAGTCAAGTCGAGGCGTATGTGCAAGCAATCAAGAGACATATCACACACAAGAAAGATCATCAAATGGCTCAAATCTCACACAGGTAATACGGTCACAATCAATTCAACTCTCAAACATCATGATCATCTTCCAAGCAAAGAAAAGCAAGGAATCCAACAAATCAGAGTATCAATGAAGTCAAGGAAAACTAACAACCTAATCACAATCTAGAATTCACGAAAAGCATGCAAAACTGTACACAAGACACAACAAAAACTACCTAGAAAACAAAAAATTTAACACAGAAAACATAAACTAACAACGACAAATCAGAGTCTCCCCCAATAGACCATACTTAAACTACACAGTGTCCTCAATGTGTTACAATCACCAGATCAGAAATCAGAATAATCAACAGATCATGGACAAGTGCAATATAAGTACGGAAAGGGAGGAGAAGGGAAAAGGAAAACTCCCCTGATCATGGCGGCAGTTGCCAATTTTGGACTTTCAGGGAGATCTCTTCCACCACAGGATTCAGCTAAGAAGTCTTAAAGAGGAACTGCTTCAGTCTCCAAATTTGATCAAGTAGGGAGATGTCCTCCACGGCTGGATCCAAGAAGCAGTGATTGTTGATGAGCGGGTTCAGCAGGTGCCTATTGATGTTGAAGCTTTTATGTACTCTGACACCCTTGTCTTCCACCATGGGTGTGTGTTGATCAAATTCATATGTACTTCCTGCAGCATGGTTAGTGCAATATGGTTCCACAGAAATAACATGCAAGTGTATAACTCTCAATCCCAATGTAACAGGCTGAACCAATGATATACCCTCAAAACATGAATCAATTTCAAAAATAGAAACAATATCAATCATAGGTTCAGATTCATGTTCAGTGCATGGAGAACAAACATTCAGATGTGATAACACAAAGTGGTTCTCATCATGTAAAGAAGGAGAATGAAAATCATGATCATCAACCTCAAAATTATCAACATACCTATTATCAACATAATCATCAACAACAAAATCAATCTTAGGTATCTTTACCTCCACTTCCCTGAAGATTTGAAGAGTGGTGGAAGGTGAAGCTGGTCTACCTATCTCAAAAGTGATGCTTATATCTGCCTGGTCCTCCAATTCTTCACCAGTCTCCTCAGGTGCAAGAGTGGGTGTTAACGGATTGGCAAGTGTACCAAATCGTATCAAGTAATAATAAATGGTAAGTCCAAGTATCGTTTTCCCAAGAGACTCACGACACTAAACTGTTGTCCTTTTGCTTAACCAATCAAGACTATAAAAATAATATTCTGGGATTTTTATAAAGTGCAGAAAAATAAACATGAATGCAATTTGATCAATTGAGGTTAAACACAAAAGTGGATGGATGAATGGAGTTGTTGGGGGTTTACAATTTCATCTTATCCGCTCTCTCTTATATACTCCTCTTGAATTATTAGCTTGATTAATTAATTGTCATGCAACTTTCTTAGCCTACCCTTAACCCGATCCCTCGGTGAAAAGAGCCTAATACTAATTACTGGCTTGCTATCCCTACCCTCCCCTAGTAATTAATACAGCATTATAGAGCAGAAGTTAAAAACAATTGATCGTCCTACCCCTATCCCTAGGTGGTATTGCTTAATCAAGGAATTACTGACCAGTTCATGACATTATTGTACGTCCTCGTATCAATAAAGACAAACAACAGTTATCGAATGAGTTAAACGATAAAGGCATTAAGCATAGATCAGAACCACACAATTAACAATCAAAGCATATGGAAACCATATAAATAAACAAGAGTTTCAATAAGAGAGAGTATCAAGAGATTACATTGTTTCCCCCAACAATAATGGATTAGTTCCCCATCGTCATGGAGAAACTAGGTGAAGAATGGAATGAAAGAGATACAAACCCTAAAAAAGAGAAAAGGAGAGCTGTCACCATCTCCAAATCTACCCCAAAGGGGTGAAAAGTGTGTTTATGTGCCTAAGCCATCAAAAGATACAAACCCTAAGATGTGTGTTTATGTGTTTTGGCCTTTAAATAGGGCATAAAAATAACATAAAACAAGTCCAAGCCCAAACAGATCATAAAAAACAAAGAAAACAGGTCCAAGCCCAGCAGACAACCGCTCGGCGGTATAAGTGTGGTGCCCGGCGATTTCCCACAAATCGCACTACCGCCTGACGGTAGGGTCTACCTCTCGGTGGTTTCACTCAAAACCGCCCAGCGCCAACGCCAGGTGCCTACTCTTCGCCCTGGACCGCCGGACGATGTAAGTTGTCGTCGGGCGGTGCGTCGACTCTTCAAATCTTCAATTTTCTTCTCTTTTCTTGAGTCTACGACCTTTATCTTCAACTTCATTCTTCACTTTCTCCAAATAGCTATAAAACAATGCAAAACAAGAATAATATCGCTAAAAACAACTTTTAACTCTCTACAGACTCATTTATTGAGTTTTGCTTGAGTCTAAGCTCATTCTAAGTAGTAAAGGGCGTAATTTGGTCTAAAATGACATATGAAAATAACTGTTTTTCAACCTTCATCAGTGGGGACATAGGAGGGTGAGAAAGTAGGTGGCACAATAGTAAGCTCAGGACCCTGCTCCCCATCTCCTATGTGGATGGCATCAACATCATCTGGAAGCTTAATAACCTGAAATGGTGATTCCTCTGAAACATAAGACTGTTCCTCAGTGAGTTGAGTGGCCATTTGCCCCATTTGATCAGTCAAACTCTGAATGAAAGCTCTGGTCTCCTACTGAAACTCCATGTTCTCTTGCTGGAACTGAATGTTCAGAATAGTCATCTGCTCCAATAACTCCTTCAATGTAGGCTCAGAAGTAGTGGGAGGATGAGGAGTTGTTTGGGCAGGAGCATCATACCATCCCAAGATAGGGTCATTCCATCCAGGATCGTTGTTGTAACCATACTGAGCAAGGAAGAATTCATCGAAGAACATATGCTTAAGATCTTCCCAAGAAGTGATGGATCTTGGAGGAAGACCATAAAGTCAATCCCTTGCTGCTCCCTGTAGTGAATGTGGAAATGCCCTTAAAAACATGTATCATCAGGGACATTAGGAGGTTTCATTGAAGAGCAAATGGTGTGGAACTCCTCCAAATATTTATGTGGGCATTCACCTACAAAACCATGAAACTTAGGCAGCAAATGTATCAGTCCAGAGGTGAGAACGCAATGAACATCATCCTCATTAAGTGAAGCTGGCTCCCTAGGAGCACTCTCAAGAATGGGAGGATGAGTCATATTGTTCTCAACATAAAAGTTAGTAGAATATGCATGAGAAGCAATATCAGAGTTAGATCTGGAAGGAGAATCAAAATTATATACACAGGTAGAAGAAGCAGTATTCACAAAATCAAAATAGGTAGACATGTAGAAAGAAAGAGGGAAAAGAAGAATGCAATGAAAATATGCAACTAAAGCTACCTAAATGCAACACACAATGACGAACACACAAAACGGAACATCACACTCATAACACAAGACAAGACACAACACACACTAACATAACAAATGACCTAAAACCGAACCGTTGGTCCCCAGCAACGGCGCCAAAATTTGATGGGTGTCGCGGCCCATACAAATTTGATTACATATGAGAAATGTAGTACAGCTAGGGAATGACTCCTAGGTCGTCTCTCAAGGACCAAATGTGGTTCGAGAATTAGGTCAAACACTTAGTGGGGGGGGGGGGTTTGTGAATGTGTTTTTGCAAGGAGAATGAAACTAAATCAAAACTGGATATTAAACACAACCGAATAAGATAGAAAACATTAAAGTAAAAGAAATTGCTAATCCTAACATTGCATCAAAAAAATATCTAGACACAATTAAAACTATTAATATGCATCACTAAATTAAGAAGATGAAAAACAACTCAAAATACAATGTAAAATAATTTAAAGCAAAAGAAATAAGCAAATATAAATTTTCTCCACCAAGTCACGTGACCATAGTGCACCTCCCAAGAGAAAATGAAATTCCAATTGCTTCTAAAAAGAGCTCCTCCTTGCCGTGACACACCAAGTTTTTCATTCAATGAATATTAAGGTAAATCTGCCTTCCAAATGAATTGTCCTAAAAGAAATCAAATGCACAATACACTTACCACCTCTGGACGTCAGCTACCAAGGCTTCATTCAAAGAAAAGAAAATAAAAGAAAATAAAAGAAAGAAATTGAAAAGGTTTCCTCCTAGAAGCCGAGACATCACTGCACCTAAACTAAACAAATATCAACTCCAAATGTGAATTCAATTTCGGTTAAAACCATTTAGGCGTCCCTTTTTTCGTAAGGTATTCCCAATTTGGTCCCCTTCTTTTAAACCTTCCCAATTGAGTCCTTATAAGTGCTAATTTCAAACAAATTAGCCCCTGCCATTAAAAATCGTTAACGGTGTTAAAATTGTGCAAAGGTGGGTAGATGACGTGGTTAAAATTCTCCTTTTGAGGTGTTAAAATTGTGCAGAGGTGTTCAAATTGTGCAGAGGTCTTCAAATTTTTCCCATTCTCCTCTGCACAATTTAAACACCTCTGCACACCACACCACCGTATACTCTAAGCTTGACTAAATGAAAAGCAATTGGAAAATACTCTCAAACTAAATGCAATTCATCTACCTACCAACTCTCGGTACTTTTCAAAAGAACGTTCCAGCCAAGAAGAGGAGAGTGGCGGCTGGACACTTGATTCCTAGGACCGCGAGTGTCATATAATGAGGGTGGGGTCCACCCTAAAAATAAAAGGAAACCCTAGGGCAAGTGTCCTACAATTTTGGGCCCTTCATAATTTTTTAACAATGGCCCAATGTGCAAAGGTTTGTCCAAAAAGTTTAAACAATTAAAATTACAATACAATAAAATTTAAAATGTCTAAATGGAGAGTCTTGAATTATTTTGTCTCCTCCCAATGCTCCAAAATATATCTCCAAAATTTTCCCTGCAATTAAGAGTGCAATTAATTAGCTCAGAATATTCAAATTAATTAACTTTAGAATTTCCGGTCAAATTAAGCACTATTAGCGAAAACGGGAAAATACCGGACAATTAAGCACAATTCCCTGATTAATTCTAGCACAATAAACTAAGTCAAATCAATAAAATATCGACTCATCAGTAATGTCATGAACTGGTGGGAAATTCCTTGATTATGTGTTATCGCCTAGGGATAGGGATAGGACGGTCAATTGCATTTGCTTCAGCACGCATTGCATTATTAGTTACTAGGGGAGGCTAGGGATAGTAAGCCGGTAATTAGTAATAGGCTCTTTTCACCAAGGAATTGGGCTAAGGGTAATTCAGAAAGTTTGCATTACAATTAGATAAACAAGTGAATTAAATATATGAGAGTGGATAAGATTTAATTGTAAACCCCAACAACACCATTCATCCATAGTTCTCAAAACCAATTGAATCAATTGCTTTGCAAGTTTATTTTTTTTCTTTGCATAAAACCACCAATATTATTCTTTTCTCAAGTCTTACAAATTAGGTTACATGAAAGTTAAGGCCTAAGAGTCCTTTGGGAAAACGATACTCGGACTTACCCATTTATATTACTTGATAACGATCTGGTACACTTGCTAGGGACTTAACAAGTTTTTGGCCCTATTGCCGGCGACTCGTGGTTTAACTTATCTAGTAGTGTAAACTGATTAAGTTTGACTTGATTGTATATATCTATTTATCTTTTTATCTTTTTATTTTTTTTATAAAATATAAAAAAATGCTACTAGGGTTTTGTGCCTAATGTTTGCAGGATGACGTATGGACAAGAATTTGATTATATGGGCACTCAATTCTACCAAAATATTTTCAACCACTGGTGGGAACACCACTCAAAGTATGATCAAAGCCAGAATGAGCAAGATGTTAAGCAACAACTCTCTAGGCAAAAAGAAACGTTGAAGTCTCTAAGTATTATTAGGGTTAATACTGAAGTTAACCCTAAAGGGGAATGTCAAGCCACTATCTTTGAAAAAGATGAGGTTGTTTTTAAGGAGAAGATAGAGGAAAAAGAGATAGAAATATATGAAGAGAAGATAGAGGAGAAAAACATGGAGAGAAAGGAGGAGAAGATAGTGGAAAAAGAGATAGAGATATATAAGGAGAAGATACAGGAGAAAAAATTGGAGAGAAATAACGAAAAGATAGAGGAGGAAAAGATAGAGTTATATGAGGAGAAAATAAAGGAGAAAAACATGGAGAGAAAGGAGCAGAAGATAGAGGAGAAAAAATTGGAGAAAAAGGAGGGGAAGATTGAGGAAGAAAAGATAGAGAGAGATTTAAAGGAAGAAGAAACAAAAAAGTTGGTTAAGGAAGATAATGATGATGAGGGAGAAAAAGTAGTGGTTGAGAGAAAAGGAAAAAAGAGAAAAATTNTGAAAATAAAGAAAGAAAGAAAAATGAAAAAGAGAAAGTTGAGGGAGAAAAGTGAGATAAAGAGGAAGAGAGGAAAGAAGAAAAAATCATATGAAAAACCCATTTCTCATTCAAAACAATATCATAGGAAGGAAAAGAAGGTCAAGTGCTTTATGGAGATCTTCAATAAATTTGAGATTAAAGTTCCTATGATTGATATATGGAAACAGGTGCTTGGTGTTCCCAATTTTCTGAAGAAATTCAGTAGGAAGAAGAAAAAGAAAAGAATCTAATGACGTTAAAGCTAATGACGTTAAAGAAGCGCTTGCTGGGAGGCAACCCAGTTTCTAACTTTTTTTAATTATTTCTATGTTTAAGTTTTTTTTAGGTTATATGCTACTTCTGATGGCAGTGATGATAGCATCTACTGACGGATGCTTCTACAACATCTAGTGATGGATGTTGTTGTGAAAGAGGATGGTGAACAGACATCTACTGATGGATGTTGTTGTGAAAGAGGACGATGAATAGACATCTACTGATGGATGTCACTGTTAACATTGACTGATGAATGCTACTGGGATAGCATCTACTGAGAGATGCTAGAAGATTTAGGTATCTACTGAAGGATACAGGAAGCACACCTACTGAAGGGTGTTGGAAAGGTATGCACTTACTGACAAGTGCTGGAAAGGTTTGGGTCAGGCTCGTGACGTTAAACAAGTGCTACCTGGGAGGCAAACCAATTTTTGAATTATGTTATATTTGCTTCTGTTGTTAGAATAGGTGTTGATGTACTTGGTTTAGAATTTATATCTGGTGCAATGGGTTGATGATGATTTGATGAGTGTGCTTGATGATGCTTTTATATTAATTGATGTTGAGATGATATATGAGATGCTATATGCAGTTGGTGGTTCACAATATGTATGAACAGATGCATGATAACATGATTGTGATTATGATATTGGGCAGGATGTGAATCTATGTATTGGAACTTGAAATTAGCATATGTGAGGTTTTGAACTCCAGAGTTTTTGATTGAATGATTGCTATTACTTTGAAAACATGAATGACTTTGCCCAGGTTTCTATGATTAAATCAGTTGCTTACATGTGTCATATGATCAAGGCCATTTTGGTTTAGCCCTTTCTAAGCCAATGAAAAAAGTTTCGTCCCAATTAAAAAAGAGCACAATGTGTTCTACCCTTTTTGAACCTAAGCCTTAAACAGTATGAGAAAACCCTTTTGCAAATCTTTACCGTGAGTTAAGTTGAGAGTTATTGTGTGGTATTGATAAAGGTTCAAGTTTGGGGCTGTTGGGAAAGTTGAAAAAGAAAAAGATAAGCATTGAGCTAATGTGTTGAGCAAAACATGAAAATATGAAAAAGATAAAAGAAAGAGAAAAGAAAAAAAAAAGATAAAATGAGAAGAAAAAGCTCAATGCAAAGAAAAGGGAAAGTTGGGAAAGAGTGAGATTGGTTGTTTAAAAAGAGTTTGTGTTTAAACTATAAATGTAAATAACTCTCTTAACTCAAGGATTTTGTGATCCAGAAAAACCAATGTTCTTCTTAGCCCAACNNNNTTANAANNCATNAAANGTCCTTGTGATGATAACTTGCTTGTGAGTATGATTGATTGTGGTTAAATGAAAGGCAAAGTTAATTTGTGTGACATTGTGATAGTAGAGAGAATGAGTCACCTCAATATACACTTGTGTGCTTGAGTGAAACACTTTCCTTGGGGAAGAGTAGTTCCAATTATACATGATTGCATTTGTGCTTGGTTAATTGGTCATTCATGATAATAGCATCTGTTGGAAAAATTGTTATTATGTGAACACCATATTGAGTTTGCTAGAAGTAATGCATCTTACATCTTGATTGATATTTTTATGATAAGCTAAGAGTGATTACTTGTTTTGGAAGAAAGAGTTTTGGAAAGTATTAATCCATTGTAGTGATTGTTTGAAAATTGAGTTACATCTTGTTTTGCTTGAGGACAAGCAAAATTCTAAGTTTGGGGCTGTGATAACGGTTGAAAAACAGTTATTTTCATAGTTGAATTTGATATTAAATCACACCCATTATGGCTTAGAATTAGCTTGAAATCATGCATTTTTATTAAGTTAGAGAATAAGAGAGTCAAAGATGGTTTTCTTGGTTTTATGATTTGTTTCCCTTGATTTTGTAGGTTTTTGGAATGAATTGGAAGAAAGGTTGAAGTATTAAATGGTGTGAGTACTGAAAAGTCAACTAGAATCCAGAAAAGTCAACCAGTCAACCAGAAAAGTGAACCAGTCAACCAGAAAAGTCAACCAGTCAACCAGAAAAGTTGACCAAGACGCTCAGCAGTTGACCAGGGTGCTGAGCGGTCCTACGATTAAGGGGAAACCGCTGGGCGGTCAAATTGGGCCCGGGCGGTTGTTAGTTTTTATTTTGTCGATTATGTGATCTTTCTGTTATCTTTTTGGCTTATATATAGCCTCAGTACGAATTAGAAGGGGATTCTTTTGGCAGAGAGAATGTCCAAAGCCATTCCACACACCATGGAGGAGATTTCTTCGATGCTTAGGCTCATTTTTATCAAATCTAAGGTTTGTTTTTTCATTCTTTCATTATTTTCATCTAGTTTCACCATGTCAATGGTGAACTAAACCCTTTGTTGTTGGGAACAATTTAATCTTTTGAAACTCTCATATATTGAAATTCTTATTTATTTTCATATGTTTGTCATATACTTGTTTATCAATTGTTGGGTTCTCATCTGCGCTCAAAGCTTTTATTGTTTAACTCATTCAATAAATGTTGGTTTTCTTTATCGATATGGGGACGTATGCTAATGTCATGAACTGGTGGGAAATTCCTTGATTACGTGTTATTGCCTAGGCATAGGGATAGGATCGGTCAATTGCATTTGCTTCAGCACGCATTGCATTATTAGTTACTAGGGGAGGCTAGGGATAACAAGCTGATAATTAGTAATAGGCTCTTTTCACCAAGGAATTGGGCTAAGGGTAATTTAGAAAGTTTGCATGACAATTAGATAAACAAGTGAATTAAATAAGAAGAGTAGATATATGTGAGTGGATAAGATGAAATTGTAAACCCCAACAATACCATTCATCCATAGTTCTCAAAACCAATTGAATCAACTGCATTTATATTTACAGAATCTAGCTAAAAAAACAGACAAACCGCCCAGGCGCCTAAATTCACCGCTCAGCGGTTTGCCTTGTGCCGCTTTAACCGCTCAGCGGCCAGTTCTGGCACTGAGCGGTTTCCCTCTAATCGCTTTGAGCGCTCAGTGGACCATTCTGGCGCTCAGCAGCTTGCTTGACCCTTCTTTTCATCATTTTTCTCCTTCTTTCTAGGGTCTAAGTCCACCTTACTTCGCTTCCATCTTTAATTTATCTAAAAACCCTGCAAAACAATGCAAAAAAAGCATAATATCTCTATAACCAACTCTTGACTCTCACAAGACGCAACTAAGTGTTTTACTTGATTTAAAGCTTATTCTAAGCCATAAAGGGTGTGTTTTACCATCAAATTTAAGCATGAAAATAACGGTTTTTAGACCGTTATCATAACCCCAAACTTATAACTTTTGTTGTTGATGAAGGTCGAAAAACAGTTATTTTCATATGTCAATTTGAACTAAATTACACCCTTTACTATTCGGAATGAGCTTAGAATTAAGCAAAACTCAATAAATGAGTCTGGAGAGAGTCAAAAGTTGTTTTTAGCGATTTTATGCTTATTTTGCATTGTTTTGTAGCTAATTTGAGAAAAGTAAAGAATGGAGTTGAAGATGAAGGTCTTAGACTCAAGAAAAGGAAAGAAATTTTGAAGATATGCAAAAAAGTCAACCAGTCAACCAGAAAAGTCAACTGGTCAACCAGAAAAGTCATCCAGTCAACCAGGAAAAGTCAACCAGTCAACCAAAGTACAGTTGACTAGCGCCGGGTGGTTGACCGTGGCGCCGGGCGGTTTCCCTCGAGCCGCAAAATCGCCGGGCGACTGTCAAATGGGCCTGGACCTGTTTTATGTTATTTTTTATGATCTGTTTGGGCTTGGACTTGTTTTATGT
>NC_028352.1:19497776-19500318 GCF_000741045.1 Vigna radiata var. radiata | reverse complement strand
GAGTCTCTTGGGAAAACGATACTTGGACTTACCATTTTATTATTACTTGAACGATTTGGTACGCTTGCCAATTTGTCAACACTTTTCCTCAAGCAAACAAGACAAAACTTGGCTTTCCACTTTTTCATGACAAGTTATTATACAATTCAAATTTCAGTGGAATCCTACAAAGATGCATGCATGCTTTCAATCCAAATTAGTTCACATAATCAATCTTTTTCCAACAGATGTTTTGCTCATGAATGATCAATCCACTAAACATAGATGTAAACATGGTGATGGGCGTCGCAACCCACACAAATTTAATGTTCAAATAAATGCAGTATAGCTAGGGAATGACCCCTGGGTCGTCTCCCAAAGACCAATTTGGCAGTTCAAGAGTCAAGTCACACACGGAAAAGGGGGGGTTGTGAAAAGTTTATGGTGAATACAGATGAATAAAATCAAAACATAGACACAACTAAAATTAAACATAGATTTAAAAAAAAAACGGGTTCAAAGACAGAATAAAAACATTTGGTCATTAACTTAATTACAATGCTTCCTATCACAGATCAACAAAATAAAGCCAACTCAAACCTCTAATCCAACACAATTAATCAACTAAGCGCAGGCTAATTATGTTTTCATAAAAGCGAACTAAGTGAATGCAATGTTAACGTCAAATATAATTTACACCATGTAGTTTCATCGACTAAGAGATGAATCAACACCAACTGGGGAACTAAGTGTACACCCAATTGCAAGTGCAAAAAAATATTTGATATTAACCAAGTCAGAGTAGCAAAAACAAATACAGTCCAGAAATCTCAAAGAAGCGGTGCAATATCGCTAATGACCAACACGTTTAAATTAAGCTAACATGGCAACTAAAGCAACAAGACCAAACATATTAGACAACATTAAAACAAAATAAAATAAAATACTAGACACCAACACTATTACACACAACTATCTAACAAAGTTAAATTAATTTAAATGTAAGACTAAATAAGAGAAATCAAAAGCAACTAATCCTAATATGCAAATTAAGTTAAAACAAAAGAAATAAGCAAACACAACTTTTTCCTAGCAATTCATGTGACCAAGTGTGCACCAAATAAAGAAATTGAAAATGAAAATGGCCTAAGAAGACCTCTTGTACGTAAGATATCCTCCACCTAGTCAAACTTCAATTTCCACCTTCAATAAGCTAAAAAATGTGTTGACTTCTTGTCCCATGTGCACCATTTTCCAAGAAAATAAGCATGTGCCTTAAACAAACAATAAAACCATGTTCTCCTCCCTTTCCATGCAGCAAAAACGTAACTCACACACCTTCCACACCAAATTGCTGAGCCAAATCATGTATTGATTGCAAACAATGCTTCAAAAAGTCCACAAGTCAAAATGTGCTTAAATTCTTCTACCATTGTGCCACATAAGCAAGGTCAAATCATATACAAATACAAAGCATCCCATTCTCCATGGAAATTCACGGGAGAAACAATGCAAGGAAAAAGCAAAGACCAAATTCGCAATCTTCTTTTAGTGAAAACAAGCATCTCTTGTGTTTGCCCAAAAAAGGTAAAAACTTAAATGCACCTTCTCTCTTCCTTTCCAATGCTCCATTTCGGTTTTCCTCCACCAAACAAACTTCCAAAACCTTTCTCCACCCTTTGAAACTGAGAATTCACTCAAGATACCCCAAGGTTTCAATGGCAAAATGATTCAAGAACAACAAAGCCAAGTTCTACTACTACAAACCAACCCAACACTCACTTCTCTTCAAACTTTTATGAAAAACAAAATGCAATCCCTAGAAACCAAGTGAATACCGTCAAAACCTCCAAGGAAATCACAAAATTCCATTTCAAATATTACACAAATTACTCAAAGTGAAATACAAGAAGAAGAAGGGCTCAAGATCCCAACAACCAACAATCAACTCAAGTTTTCTTCATTCCAATGCTTAGTGGGAACCGTATTCTTATTCATCCAACAAAGGAAACCCAAATATAATCACTAAAATGGTGCATCAAAGAGGATTTTGAAAATGAAAAATGGGTCTTCATTCATCCAAAGAAACCACCATGAAAATGCAAAAAACCACCTCCAAGCTCAAGCTTTCAACATGCAAATGGAAATTTCAAGAAGAGAAGTGATAGATCTCCCTTCTATTAAGCAAGAATAAGTAAGGTTGCAAGCAAAAGAAGAAGAAAAACGTGATCTTGTTCATTCATGGCTCAAAAAACCCTAGCACCCATCATGGTCTCCAAGAAAGAGTTCATACATGCAAGGTGAAAATGAAAAGTGGAGACACTAGTAGAAAAATGACTTATTATAACGACCTACATTATAACGTATAAAATTATCCGTCATAATAGAGACATATTATAACGTAATTTTCTAAATCAGTTATAATATGAAATGCGGTGGCAAAATTGTAAATAAGTGTAAAATGTGGCTGATGTATTATAACGAATTGGTTTAATACCTATTTTGGTCCCTCCTTTGGGAGGGTTTGTTCAAAGTGGTCCCTCCTTTTTTCAAAAGTTCACTT
>NC_028352.1:19493309-19496216 GCF_000741045.1 Vigna radiata var. radiata | reverse complement strand
TTAGGAAAAATAATTTATAAGTGTTTCTTAGTAAAGTTGCTTCTTGTTTATATATACCTTAGATGTATAGATGCCTTATATATTGCATTTGATAGATGTTGATTGGAGATATAAGCAAGTGTTAGATGCCTAAACAATTTTTCTATGCGCAGAAATCCTTGTATGACTCAACTATTGAATGTTTTCCATTTATACTTAAATGTGCAATTCCTGTTGCTGTTTGATTCAGTAGCATGTTTCGACAAACACTTATCTTTCGTACACAATACTAAATCAGTATGTTCCTATTGCAGTGGATCATCATGTATTTATTTGAACATGCCATTTCTTTTTCTCTTGGGCAGTCTCGACCATTTGGAGTATCTCTCCTCATTGTTGGCCATGACAAGAATGAATCTTGCTTGTAAGTATTTATTTTGCCTATTGTGCAACGACTTGTTGTATGTAGTGTAATGGAGTTATTCTTTTGGTTCATTTTTCTGTGTTTAGTCAGTGATTTCATTAAATGTTTGTTTGTCCTGAATCTGAAATATCAATGATTGTTTTCAGTTTGTCATTATTCGTATTAATATTATTTTATTATTTCTGTCTTTGGGGATTAGTGGAATTGCAAAGAAAGGAACTTTGCACAAAATTTATTTTCTTCAGAAAAGGATTTTTACTTAACTCAACCTCACAAAAACAATATAAGATAAAGTTTTTATCCACACACACGCACACACACACACATACACACACACACACACACACACATATATATATATATATATATCATTATTAAATTATATCTATCAGATTTAGATCAACGTTAAGTCCCTATAAAACATGCATCACTTTGTTTAGCTTATATCTTCTTCCACTCTACCTTGAATCTTGCAAAAATATCAGTATTATGGAGTTTGTCAAAACTATCCTTGGACAATATACCAAGTTATGCTCATATCTTTCCCTAGTATGTAATCTGATCTAAAAAAAATAACTTTCTTTCATTCTCCTTTTCTAAATTTTGCAGATATGAGAAAAATATTCCCATTTGAACTATTTCACTTGGGTGTTGATGAAGTGAATACAGGTCAGTGTGCAATTCTTTCTTCTCGCAGCTTGACTTAAGAGCTCAAAATTGGGTTTTATGTCTATAATTGAGCTTCCTAATACTGAGGTTATGGCTACTGAGGTTCCTAATACAGGAAAATGAATGCATCTTTCTCTATCTACGTCTGCAAAATATGAGATATCTTGTTGCTTTGTAATTTATGCTTATGGCCTAATTTTTAAATTTAATTTATGCTTTTTATGGTTGCTTTTGAATATTGCAAGTGCATGAATCATCTGATATTTGGCTGCTCTGTTTCCATCAATGCGTAATGTTCCTGTTAAGTTTTTATTATAACCACTTATTAGTTATGAACCTGTTTGGAACAATGCTTTGAACTAGCCATGTACACGTCTCTGTCCTCTTTTTCTTTCGTTTTTTTTTCCTATAGTTCCCTAATGAATGTTTACTGATGAAGAAGGATCCATATTATTGATTCATTTGTCCTACTTTAATTGAAAACATGATAAATTGTCAACTATGGCTATAATCCTGGAACATGAATGCTTGAGATTAGTAATCCTTCATATGAAGCTCAACTTGGCATATATTTTTCAGTTTTTTGGAGATTTACACTAACTCTACTCTTTACCTGTAAGTTTTTTCCTATGATTTATTACTATAGTTACGAAAACTCTAGCTCTACGAATAGTAACTTTATTTTCTTTATACTTTTTGCAGAAATAATCAAGAGCTTATCAAAGAACTTAGTAAATATTCCCAGTTATTACTTGATTATTATATGCAACGTAGAGGTCTCAATTGCATTCGTGGAAGAAAAGAAGATAGCCGAGGCCCTTCTATTGAAATCCTTTCATTTAAATTAGTTTAGTTGTTAGGAAAGATTAGAGAGATTTGTACAATCTAATCATGCAACCAGTCTGACCCATATATTTGTTTTTGAAACATTTTAGCTATTGAAGAGATTTCTAAAGGCAACAAAGTATCTCAAGAGTATGTTTTGTAGATTTTTTCCTTTATTTACTGAAATGCTCAAGCTTTAGGGAGAATCACTTCTCTTTTACATCTTTGTCAAAGTAATTATAAATTTAATGAATGAAACGAAATCTATTTAGTTAGGTTATATTCATTATAAATTGAAGAGATGATAATTCAGTAAATTGATAGGATGTGAAATATAATAATGATTTTTTTTTTTAAAAAAAAAACAAGTTTTTATAACGTAGATAACAATGTACGATATAATAGGTTGAATTTGAAAAACATATATTATAACGTACAAAAATGACCTATTATAACGGATAAATTGGGGATATAGTTCTGGGCGATATAATAGGTTTACACATTTTATAACGTAGCAGAAAAGTATGTTATAATATGTTGAACTTATTATAACATAAATTTTTGCTACGTTATAAAATGTGTAGACTTATTATATCGCCTAGAACTATATCTCCAGTTTGTACGTTATAATAGGTCACTTTTGTACGTTATAAAAAGTGATTTTTGCAGTAGTGAGACAAGCTTGTGTGTCTTGGCCTCCCTTCTCTAAAACCGTCCCACACCCTAAAAATGGTGGGGTCCACCTCTAAGAAACCCTAAAGTCTATGCCAAGTGTCCCTCAAAGTTTGGGCCCATCAAGAAATTTGCCAAAATTGGCCCAAGTGCACAAAAGCTTAATTAAAGTTTCTAATAAACTAAATTACAATTTATTTAAAATTGAAATGACTAAATGTTGAGTCTTTAATGTGCACACCACCATCCTAATTCTCCAAATGATGTTTCCCAAAATTTTCCTGCAACCAAAAATGCACTTAATCACCTCAGAAAATTCAAATTAGTGAAAATACGAA
>NC_028352.1:19480576-19483439 GCF_000741045.1 Vigna radiata var. radiata | reverse complement strand
CTCAGTAGATGCTACCCAAAAATTGTTCAGAAAAAAAAAATACAAGTTCCAACAAAAATAAAACAAAAGACTGAAAAAGAAAATTGTTCAAAAAAAATACAAAATTTGATTTCCAACAAATTCAGCTCTTCTTCTTCACGTTGGGATCTTCATCATCCCACCGGCTCACTTTTCTTCGGTCCACCTTCTTGATCACTTTTTAATATGGTCTTTGAATTTCCATCATTCCTTTTTCCTTCAACTCCTTTACTATCCATCCCTTATTCTTAAATCTCACTTTGCTCCCTGGTAGGAGTGGATCTTCATTGATTTTGGGTGAATGGTTCTTCTCCCTTTATTCTCAGGAACCTGCAAAAACACAACAGCTGTCAAAATAATCATTACCTGTTATGCTCTCTTCTTATTCTTCATTCACCTCTGGCTTCTCGAATGTTTTTCTTTTTACTGTCTTAATCTCATCCCCTTCATGGCCAGTATAGAGAAATAGAAAATTCAAATCTCTCCTCATTATTCTTCCATCATGAACATCAATAAACATCTTTGATGTTGCCATGAAGGGTCTCCCCAAAATCATAGGATGCTCATCCTCTATTTTAACATCCATGACAATGAAATCTTCTAAAAACTCAAGATAGTCTGTTCGCACAACAACATCTTCCACCATTCCCACTGGCCTTTTTTTAGAACTGTCTGCCATTGTTATAGTCAAGTTAGAGGGTTTCAACACAAGTCCACTGATTTCCTTCAATAGTTCCGTGGGTATTAAATTAATGCTGGATCCAGAATCTATCATAGCTTCCCCCTCCCAATCATTTAGGGAACATAACAGTGTTAAACACCTCGGATCTTTAGCTTTAGGAGGATAATTACTCTTTTGTGGGTGAACAACAAGATTCTCTTCTTCATCAGTAAGCTCAATTTCATCATCCTTGTTAATTTTGATTCTTTCTGAATGGGGAGGAATCTGCTTATTTTCTAAAGGTAACACAGTCACTTCACCAACTTCTTTTTCCTTGTAATTCTCCTCTCCTTCATCTGCACTGCTCATGGGTTCAAAGAATTCACCCATTAACGTCTCCTCTTCTTCACTGTTCACAACATGGAATTGTTCAATATCTTCCTCCCAACCATCCTGACTGTCTGCGTCCCAACCACTCTGGCTTGTAATAATCTTGCATTCCCTCTTAGGGTTAGCCTCAGTGCTAGCCCTAAACTGGTTTTTCTCTGTAATCTCTATCCTTGTTGCTAGCTGCCCAATCTGTGACTCCAGTGATTTAAAGTTGGCCTGATTGTTATTCACCTGCTGCTCATATCTTTTGTAGAATTCATCAAATCGATTACTCAAGGTCCTGACAGACTCAGTCAAATTACTCACTTGCTGCCACAGAGGTAACGGTTGTTGTTGTCGGAAGTTTCCTCCTTGTCCAGAATAAGTATTCTGGCTTTGCCCAATACTTGGATGATTTTTCCAACCTTGGTTAGAATTACCTTGGTTGAAATTTCCCGGTTTGTACTGAAATTGGGCCCTCATATAGTTCACGTCCTGTTGCATTTCCTCTGTAAAAGCACATTGACCATTAATATGGTCACCACCGCATAAATTGCAAAGTTGTTGTGCCTGGGAAATATTTCTAAGCCCCCGAGGGAGTTCAGAGAGGACCTTTAACAACTTGTCCAATTTCTGGCCGAGGAGGAGATTTTGTGCTGCTGCAGCGTCTTCAGTAGGAAGATGTAAAATCTTCCCTTTTTGCGTTCCCCTCTTGCTCTGCGACACTTCATTTAAAGTCATCTCTTCAATCAAGTTGTACGCCTCATCTTCTGTTTTTCTATTAATACTGCCTCCAGCTGAGGCATCTAACACCATTTTGGTGTGAGCGCGCAAACCTCCAATGAACACCAGCAAGTATGAAGTTTTATCGAACCCATGAACTGGGGTCGCCCTCAATAATCCTTTGAATCTATCCCATGCTTACCCAAGCGTTTCCTCCATCCCTTGTTTAAATGAAGAGATCTCCAACTTCCCTTGATTGATCTTTTGAGGTGGGAAGAATTTAGTAATAAATTGTTGAACCACTGCTTCCCACGTCCTGAATGTTCCCTCTAGGAAAGAATTCAACCAGTCTTTTGCGTTTCCTCCAAGAGAGAAAGGAAACAAAATAACTTTGACTCTGTCGTCCGTCACTCTAGTTATCTTCACTTTGTTGCAAATTTCACCAAAGACTGTCAAATGTTTGTAAGGATTTTCATTTGACAACCCATGGAATTGGTTGTTATGGACTAACTGAATGAATGTCGGACTCATCACCATGCTGGTTGTATTGTCTGCTGGAACTGCAATGCTGTTAAAATTCAAGGGACCAACTGTATTAGCTGCATCCCCCAAAGTGCGTCTGGGAGGAGGTTCATTGACCATCTCCTCAAGATCTGATTCAAAAGTCTCAGGTGAAGAATGCGAAGCAACTTTTGGAGAAAGAGATCTCTCACGCAAAGGACGTCTCTTTCTCCTCTCGTATGGTAGACCTTCTAGCAGAGGTTATTGGTTTTTCCCGCTTCTAGTATGTATTGTTTCCTACATACACAAGAAACACACCCTAAAAGCACTTTTTTAGACAAATAAAACAAAAAGCAATAAAAGAAAAATAAAACAAAAATCATTACAATCAAGTCAAATTCAACCAATTCCCACTACTAGAAAAATAAACCTCAAGTCCCCGGCAACGGCGCCAAAGACTTGTTGACAAATTGGCAAGTGTACCAAATCGTACAAGTAATATAAATGGTAAGACCAAGTATCGTTTTCCTAAGAGACTCGAATGGCTTTCTCTTTCGCGTGAATTAAGATAATAAGACTAGAAAATAAAAA
>NC_028352.1:19459854-19478867 GCF_000741045.1 Vigna radiata var. radiata | reverse complement strand
GCTAGGACCACCTCATTCCTTCTCTGCCGCAACCAACCTTCACTCAGATTCCATCAACTTTCCGCTGCCACCTGCTGGAACTTCTGCCTTCTCGGGTTCTATCTTCAACCAAGCAATGGAGAGGCGTATCAACTCTCTTCAGACTCATTTATTGAGTTTTGCTTGATTCTAGGCTCATTCCGAGTAGTAGAGGGTGTAATTTGGTCCCAATTGACATATGAAATAACTATTTTTCAACCTTCATCAGCCACCTGCCCTCTGCAAAGGGAATCCATCCTTGCCTCCATCATGGACATGTACATGTCTCTTATCTAGAAGGGCTCAGGCTGCTGCGCCAGTGCATCTGCAGGCTCATCCTCCTGTTGCACTGCTGCCCTCCTAGGACGTTTCCTAGGTACTGCTCCGGCTAGCTCGTCACCTCTACAATACTGATGAAAATAGGAGGCATTAATAGCTTTCCTCGGCCTCTCAAAGGGTGGAACTAAGTGTCCACTCCTACCAGTCGACACAAATATTTGATTAGGGACGGATGTCCTAGTGGCGTCCTGCTGCTCACGGTGTTAGCGCAGCTCAAAATCTCACTGGTAATGATCTTACCAACATTCACGTCCATGTGCCTCAACGTACAGTAGATAACCAGGATCCGATGTAAAGTGAAGTCAGAAACATGAGAGCATGGCTGGATGTTGGCATGAGTAAATGTCATCCAGTATTTAGCTAGGGGAGTTAAATCTGCCCTAAGGATGTTCACTGGTGCTCCGTTCGGGTTTCTTTGAAAGTGCCTCCCAGGGATACACATCACTCGCTCAATATCCTCATAATCCCTGGCCTCCCCCAGTATAGCAGCATACCTGCACTGCTCTCCTGGCCACTCAATCCCTAGAAAAGCGTTTATGGTGTCAGGATCATAGCTGATCAAGTGCCCACGTACATAGCTCATGTACCTCCCTGCGGACACTCCTCTTCTCGTCAAGGCGTTGGCGTAAAACTCCTTTACCAAATCAATACTAGCTGGTGCTGGATATGTCGTTAGTTTCTCCCATCCTTGCCTTTCAATCTCCAAACCAAACTCTGGAGCCAACTCAGGGATGTACATGGCTTTTATCTCCCTCAACAGTCGCCTCTCCTGGACTATGGCAAAATGTTCTTCATGCTTCCTTGAAAGGAACCTTGAAGAATAGTATCTTCTAGGTCTCTCTGGTTCCTTCCTTTTGTTGCCCATTGTCTTAACTCTTTTTGAGGTAGACATTCCTGCATAAATCAAATTGATCCAAAAAAATTCACAGAAACATCATTAGAGGTTAGTGCATCATCAGATCATTCAATTCTTTGAGGAAAAACAAGGCTCCTCAACACACAAACATCCAAAAATTTCAACATTTAGGAAAAACAGATGTAGACCGCTCAATGCCAATGAAGACCGCCCAGGCGGTTTTCCTCAAGCCACGCCACCGTACAAATCGTACAAGTAATATAAATGGTAAGACCAAGTATCGTTTTTCCCAAGAGACTCGTATGGCTTTCTCTTTCGCGTGAATTAAAATAATAAGACTTGAAAAATAAAATTTAATAAATTGGATTTGAGGATAAAAATATTAACATGCAAAACAAATGTTGATTCAATTGACAAGTGAAAACCATGGATGCATGGATGTTGTTGGGTACTAACAATTTCATCTATTCCACTCTCTCTTACATATTACCCTTGATTATTAGATTGATTAAATTGTTATGCGACTTTCTTAGCCTCCCCTTAACCCGATCCCTCGGTGAAAAGGGCCTAATATCAATTACCGGCTTGATATCCCTTGCCTCCCCTAGTATATAATAATGCATTATAAACAGAAGTTAGCGCAATTGATCGTCCTACACCTATCCCTAGGTGGTATTTCAGAATCAAGAGATTACTCACCAGTTCATGTCATTACCACACTCCCCATGTCAGTAACGACAAACAACGATATACCGAATGAGTTAAACGATAAAAGCCTTAAGCACAGATGATAACCCAACAATAATCAATCAAAACATATGGAGACCATATAAATAATCAATAGTTTCAATAAGAGAGAGTATCAAAAGATTACATTGTATTCCCCAACAACAATAGGGTTTAGTTCACCATGGACATGGTGAAACTAGATGAAAAATGGAAGAAGAATGAAAGAGCAAACCCTAGAAAAGATGAAAAAGAGCCTAAGCATCCAAGAGATCCTCTCCATAGAGCAAAATTAGGTCTGGCCGTCTTCTCTTGTCAAAAGAATGACTCTGAATTCGTAGTAGGGGTATTTATAGGTGAGGAGCGCGTCAAAATCAGGCCCAAGTCCAGCGTGCCACCGCCAGGCGGTTTAAGTGTGCCGCTTGGCGATTTCCCATAACCTGCCGCCAGCGCCCGACGGTTTCTCTCAGCTTGAGATGCTGCCTTCTCCTCGTCCTAGTTCGCCCGACGGTTTAAGTGTGCCGCCGGGCGGTACGTCGACTCTTCAAAACTTCATTTTTTTGTTCTTTTCTTGAGTCAACTACCTGTATCTTCAACTCCATTCTTCACTTTTCTCAAATTAGCTTCAAAACAATGCAAAACAAGCATAAAACCGCTAAAAGGAGCTTTTGACTCTCTCCACACTCAATTATTGAGTTTTGCTTCATTCTAAGCTCATTCCGAGTAGTAAAGGGTGTAATTCGGTCCAAATTGACATATGAAAATCATTGTTTTTCAACCTTCATCAATTGGCATAATCAAGGAATTTCGCACCAGTTCATGACATTACCGTACATCCTCATATCGATAAAGACAAACATCTTTTACTGAATGAGTTAAACAATAAAAGCATTGAGCACAGATAAGAATCCAACAATTGATAAACAAGTATATGACAAGCATATGAAATAAATAAGAATTTGAATATATGAGAGTTTCAAAAGATTACATTGTTCCCCAACTACAAAGGGTTTAGTTCACCATAATCATGGTAAAACTAGATGAAAATAATGAAAGAATGGAAGAAATAACCCTAAACTTGGTTGAATGGAGCTAAGCATCCAAGGAACCTCCTCCAAGGTGTGTGGAATAGCTCTGGACGTTTTCTCTGCCAAAAGAGTCCCCTTCTAATTCACACTGGGGCTATATATAAGCCCAAAAAGATAACAGATAGATTACAGAAAGATATACAGAATCTAGCTAAAAAAACAGAGAACCGCCCAGGCGCTAAAATTCACCGCTCAGCGGTTTGCTTTGTGTCGCTTTAACCGCTCAGTAGTCAGTTTTGCCGCTGAGCAGTTTTCCTCTAATCGCTCTGAGCGCTCAGCGGACCATTCTGGCACTCAGCAGCTTGCTTGACCCTTCTTTTCATCATTTTTCTCCTTTCTTGGGTCTAAGTCCACCTTACTTCACTTCCATCTTTAATTCATCTAAAAACCCTGCAAAACAATGCAAAACAAGCGCAATATCTCTAAAACCAACTTTTGACTCTCACAAGACACAAATAAGTGTTTTACTTGATTTAAAGTTCATTCTAAGCCATAAAGGGTGTGTTTTACTATCAAATTTAAGCATGAAAATAACAATTTTACTATCAAATTGTTGGGTTCTCATCTTTGCTTAATGCTTTTATTGTTTAACTCATTCATTAAAAGTGGTTTGTCTTTATCGATATGGGGACGTACGACAATGTCATGAATTGGTGAGAAATTCCTTGATTATGCTAATACTGCCTTGGGATAGGGGTAGGATGGTCAATTGTATTTGCTTCCGAAATTGGATAAACAAGTGAAGTAAATAAGAAGAGTAGATATATGAGAGTGGATAAGATGAAATTGTAAACCCCAACAACACCATTCATCCATAGTTTCTTAAAACCAATTGAATCAACTGCATATAACCACCAAATTAATTCTTTTCTCAAGTCTTACGCGATTCGTTTACATGAAAAGTAAGGCCTAAGAGTCCTTTGGGAAGAACGATATTGGGTTTACCAAATTATATTACTTGATAACGATCTGGTACACTTGCTAGTGGCTTAACAAACTCATCGCCGGGTGGTGGCACGATTATGGAGACACCACCGGGCGCCAAAAGTGCGACGCCGGATGGTTGTCTACTGGGCTTAGGCCTAAATTCTGTGATGCTCCTCAACTATAAATAGCCCTAGTGCGACTTTAGATGTATTCTTTTGACAGAAAGGGGCGACCAAACCTAGTTTTCACTCCTTGGAGAAGATCTCTTGGATGCTTAGGCTACTTTTTATCCAATCTAGGGTTTGTTTTTCCATTCTTCCATTATTTATCATCTAGTTTCACCATGAAAATGGTAAACTAAACCCTTTTGTTGTTGGGGAACAATGTAATCTTTTGAAACTCTCTTTTATGGAAACTCTTATTTATTTATATGCTTGTCGTATACTTTGATTATCAATTGTTGGGTTTCTCATCTGCGCTTAATGCTTTTATCGTTTAACTCATTCGATAATTGTTATTTGTCTTTATTGATATGGGAACGTATGGTACTGTCATGAACTGGTGGGAAATTCCTTGATTAAGCAATACCACCTAGGGATAGGGGGGGTAGGACGATCAATTATTTTTGCTTCCGTTTATCATGCATTATTAATTACTATGGGAGCTAGGGATAACAAGCCAGTAATTAGTAATAGGCTCTTTTCGCCGAGGGATCGGGTTAAGGGTAGACTAAGAAAGTTTGCATGACAATTAGATAACAAAGCGAATCAAATAAGAGGAGTAGATAAGAGAGAGTAGATAAGATGAAATTGTAAACCCCAACGACTCCATTCATCCATAGTCTTTTTCTCGTCAACTGAATCAATTGCATTTGCATGTTTACTTTTTGTTTTTGCATCCAAACTACAAATAAATTTTCTTTACAAGTCTTACGATTTTAATATTCACGAACGATAAGGCCTTCGAGTTCTTTGGGAAGAATGATATTGGGCTTACCAATTTTATTACCTGAAACGATCTGGTACACTTGCCAGAGTGTTAACAATGATAAACAGAAGCAAAATACAACTGACTGTCCTACCCCTATTCCTAGGCGGTATTAACATAATTAAGGAATTCCCCTAGTTCATGACATTACTATACATTCTCGTATCAATAAAGACAAACAACATTTACCGAATGAGTTAAATGATAAAAGCATTAAGCAAAGGTAAAGAACCCAACAATATATAAAGATAAGCATATGTAAGCATATAAAGAAGATAAGAATTTTGATATAAGAGAGTTTCAAAAGATTACATTGTTCCCTAACAACCTAGGGTTTAGTTCACCATTATCATGGTGAATCTAGATGAAATACAATGGAAGAATGAAAGAAATAACACTAAACTTGGTAAATTGGAGCCTAAGCATCCAAAGAACCTCCTCCAAGGTGTGTGGAATAGCTCTGGACGTTTCTCTTTGCCAAAAGGTTGAGGTTTGATTCGCACTGGGGCTATATATAAGCCAAAAAGATAACAGAAAGATTACAGAATCTGAGCTAATAAAAACAGATAACTGCCCAAGCGCCTAAGTAAACCGCTCTAGATGCTCAGCAGTCCGTTCTTACGCTCAACTGTTCACTTGACCCTTCTTTTCATCCTTTTTCTTCCTCTTTCATGGGTATAAGTCCACCTTACTCCACTTCCATCTTCAGTTCACCTTAAAACCCTGCAAAACAATGTAAAAACAAGCATAATATCTCTAAAACCAACTTTTGACTCTCTCATGACTTAACTAAGTGTTTTACTTGATTTTAAGCTCATTCTAAGCCATAAAGGGTATGTTTTGATATCAAATTTAAGTATGAAAATAACGGTTTTTAGACCGTTATCAGCAAACAAGCAAACTTAATCAATTTACATTACTCAAAAAGATAAACTACGAGTCCCCGACAACGATGCTAAAAACTTGTTAAGCCCCTCGCAAGTGTACCAGATCGTTATCAAGTAATATATAAACGGTAAGTCCGAGTGTCGTTTTCCCAAGGGACTCTTAGGCCTTATCTTTCATGTAAATTAATCTTCTAAGACTTGAAAAGAAATAAATTTATAGTGTGAATGCAAAACAGAAAGGTTTAATACCAATTTTGGTCCCTCTTTTCGGGGGGTTCGTTCAAAGTGGTCCTCCCTTTTTTAAAAAGTTCACTAAAGTCCTACTTTTTGCAAAAACTGTGCAAGTTAGTCCTTTTTTCTAACGGCGTTAATTCTGCTAACGGCAAAACTGCCAGCTGGCAAATATTTGATGACTTGTACAAATAAAATTCGTTGTAGTCCTCATATTGGTTTAAAAATGTTTATTGTGGTCCCCTTTTACTAAAAAAAACGTGTCAGTAAACTAAAGAAATCTGATGTCTCAAATGTTGTGCGGAACCAAGATCATCATGCCATCTTAGAAGGGTAAGCCATTTGTACATTGTTTAATACATGTTAAAGATTTCACGTGTGATCTAGTAATCCATGCGCTAACCTTTTGGGAAACTATAATCACAATAATTTGAAGTTTATCAGTGTAGTTTCACGTGTTATATTAGTAAGTGTGGAGATGTGAAAAAAAAACTCATCAGTTTTGGGTTGCAACACATGAAATTTTAGCTGCTGCTTTTAGAGAAAACCACAAAAATTTCCACAAAAGCATTTTCCATTGACAAATTTGTGAAGCCGCTTCCTGTCTCTAAGTAGTTGAGCGTTTGATCGAGCATTTCAGCATAGTTGCATGCTGCTAAAACACCCACAATAAACATTTTTAGAGGGGGACCACAATAAACATTTTTAAACCAACACGAGGACGATAATAAAGATTTTTAAACCAATATGAGGACTACAACGAATTTTATTTGTACAAGTCATCAAATATTTGCCAGCTGGCAGTCTTGCCGTTAGTAGAATTAACACCGTTAGCAAAAAGGACTAACTTGCACAGTTTTTGCAAAAAGTAGGACTTTAGTGAACTTTTTAAAAAAGGGAGGACCACTTTGAACAAACCCCCCGAAAAGAGGGACCAAAATAGGTATTAAACCAAACAGAAAATAAACGTGCAAATGCAAGTGAATCAATTGGCAAAGTAAAGATATAAATGAATGGGGTTGTTGAGGTTTACAATTTCATCTTATCCGCCCTCTTATATCTACTTTTCTTATTTAATTCGCTTTATTATCTAATTGTCGTGCAAACTTTAATGCTAAAGATTGTTAACTAGTTGCTAAAAACCAAGAAATGTTTTTCACAATTAAAATTCCCAAAGATAAAAGCATGGTATCCTTTCAGCCGTGACACCCTTTGTTCAAGCAATCAATGAAAATACTTTTCTCCAAAAACATTAGTTACCGTGCAGTTGTTTCAATGAAAATTAAAACTATTTCTTCTTTTCAGTTCGAGCCACATCAATAGGCACATATAAAACAAAAGATAAATTGCCTAAGGAAATAAAATCAATGTGTTCCTTCCAGGACGTCTCAACGTGTGCGCCTTTCTCTGCACCATTGCTTCCTTCATTTCTCTTCCGCATGACATGTGTTAGTTGGGAGGAGACTTCAATAAAAAATTAAGCAAAGAAAAAAAAAAGCACTGTGCTGCATCCTCCAAGAATTCTGCACCACTCGCTCTCCTTACATTCAGCTTCATGAAAAGAAACTAAAGAAAACAAATGATTGTGAAATAAAAAGAAATGTAGCAGTTGTGTGTGCTGTAGTGCACCAATCAATGCTCTCTCCTTTAGGACCGTGACACCTTAAGCTTGACCGTGGCACCACTTGGGAGCTTCCTCAATTGCTTTTCATTCAACCAAAGTCACCCAAGGATGAATCAACTATGGAGAATTTCAAAAACCTTAAGGGTCTACAACTGGTAAATCTATATGTGACTGTTGCATCATGAATATGTTAATTTTTTGTTGCTATATGATTGTTCGTTTTGAGTGCTAAATTGATTGATTGGTTGAATTTGCTTGAAAAATGTTTTTTAGGACACAATCTCATTCTAAACTACTTCTCTCTTTTCACACTTCTCTCTACTCAAAATTCTCCAAGAAAGTTTCAAAGAATCTTCTTGTCATGGACCCTTCAAGCATGTCTGCGAGTAAGAACTTCCAATCAACAATCAATATGGGTGATGCCTCTTCGTCAAACTGGTTTAGAAATGATGAAGAAAGATTGAAGTTCATGAATGGGTGAGTAAAGGCAGTAGTCCCTCCGATGAACACCAATCTTGACATATTCAAAGGTGAAGGATTTACATTTCCATACTGGTTAGAAGAACAAGGCCTGTCGGACTTCATACAATTGAAGGGTGCATAGTATCCAGATCTAGTAAAGGTATTCTATCACAATCTTTGGATACATAATGGAGACATTTTTTGTAGAGTAAAGGGTGTAGACATTCATATTGATGATACTTTGTGGAAAATCGTGGCCAATTTACCCTTTGAAGGCATATTCTCACACTTACCCATTTCAGAAGCAAATGCCTTGTTGGACAAGAAACAAACTTATCAAGAATGACTACGCTTTCCTGGCGTGTATACAATTGAAAAGATCTTTGCACATGAGGGGTTACAGAAGGAGGAGCAGATTCTTGCTCACATAATGGCCAAAGTCATTCTACCCGGAAGGATCAAGAAAGATCGGATGACCACTGAAGATATCTTCTTACTTCATGCTATCAAGAACAGTATTCCCACAAATTGGTTACAGGTGATTAAAGATCACATGGAGTACTGTGCTCTGAAGAAATCATTATATCTGCCCTATGGTTGTATGATAAGCAAAATACTTATACTTCTTAGGGTTGAAGTCGAAAATGAGCGCAAATGTATGTGGGGTTCTTCAAATTCATTTGACAGAGACTCACTCATGTCTCTTGGAAATTTATGGGTGAAGATATGATGGAAGATCTTGAAGAGAAGAAAGAGGCAATAAAAGCTGGTGGATCACAATTCTTCCTAGAAACAAATTTTGACAAATATGTTGTCAAACAAATTAGGATTCTGCATGACAAATGTGATACACTAAGAAGAATGCACAAGGGAAATTTGCTGCTAATGTATGAAGAATCAAATGATGAAGACTCTTTTGAAACTTTCTGATCCTCTCTTTTCTCAGTTGTCTTTACTAACTTTGTCATGACCGTGGCCCCTATAGTTTTTTAACATCAACCTCACCTAGAATAGTTTCAGTTTGTAAAATGGCATATAAGGCCATATTTTGGTGCTTTGTTTTGTCTTTCCTTGATTGCTCCCACCATTTGTAATATTCAGTACTCAAGGAAATGAAAATTTGCAGTTTGGATTGATCCAGTAGGTTGCTAATCTATTTGAATATCACTGGTTGAAGAATTCGACTGTGTTATGGATGAAGTCAAATGTGCTATAATTGTCATGCATTCTTTACATTGACTTCAAATATTATTCTTGCATAACTACTATACTTGATCTGGAAAAGGCTTTTGAAAGGTTTGCAGGAAGGACATTGCTTTGGATATATACAATTGGAATTCAACATTTGAGAAAACAATGCATTCGACTAATGATTTAATGCATTCGACTACATCTACACTGGGATAAAAAATTCCAAGACTGGAATCTGTTTCTATTCTTACTGAATGCTTAAATAATTTATAATCTGATATTATCTCTGTCCTTTACCTGATTTCATATCTTAATTTAGATAATATTGTGAGATTGTTGATATTTGTGTCATTGCATATATGTATGTGCTTGAATTGTGTACTGGAAATTGATTGGTGATATTCTACATTATGCATCAAACTGTTTTTGAAACTCAAGCATAATGGCAGGGGGAGTATCACTTCTTTACACATGTTTCATCACACACATCTACATTTCAGGGGGAGTTTATATATATTGTTGTGATGAAATTGTGATTGAGAGAGCATCAATATTGTTTCAAAACTACATATTTGTTTGATGCTTCTCTGTTTTCAAAAATCTGCATAAATGTCAAGCATTCCTTTTTTGTTAATGCATAAAGGGGGAGAGTTTTAATGAATGTATGTGCAAGTCTATATGGGGAGAATTGCTATAACATATTGTATCTGCTTGATGATATTTGTGTTGTATTTGCAGAGTAAATGAATATTCTGAACTGTTTTTGAAATCTGTTTTTACTTTGATATATGTGGAACTGTGCAAACATGGTTGAGTTATTAATCATGGTTGTGCATCATCAAAAGAGGAGGAGATTGTTGAGATTGTTGACAACACAAACTCTATATCAAACTGGTTTTTTATGATGACAACACATTGCTTAATAACAGTACATATGTTCCAGTACTACATGTTCAGTTGATATGCTATACTGTTTTGAACATTGTCTCTATTGAACATGTTTTCCTATTTTACATGGATGTTCCTATGATTGACTATGTGTTATATATTTGGAACATGCCTGTGTTGAAATGTGTGTTAAAATGCTTTCGATTACTGTTACACATTTCCAAAGAAAAGCTCACAAGTACTTTTATGAACTTATATTGAGACAAAGGTTTAGTTCAGTCGATTACACTAGAAATGGAGTCGATTAAGCTAAAATCTTTGTACACATTTTGTACACGTGTACTTGATGAGATTTTGAGATGAAAAGAATTTCAAAGTGTTTTTTCATGAGTCAATTGACAGTGTGGATCACTTATTCGACTGTACTACTGTTGTATTTGGAATTTTGTTTTGCTTACTTGCTCCAACGACTATATTTTCAAAAGTTAGTTAGGATTAACTAACTGGAACAACTGTCATAAATGTGTGTTAATTTTGTTGACTGAGGAGCCTTGTGTTGACTGTCTGTTATAACTGATTTAATAGAGTCGACTTTATTAGTAGGTCATTCAACTAAGACTGACAGGAAAACTATAAATAGAAATAGAACACGATTTGTTCTAAGACTTTTGTAATCTAACATTTTCATTGTCCTGTTTCAGAGAAAGCTCTCAGTTTCACTCCAAGAATTCTCCAACAAGACGGTGGTGATCTTTCTTGAGAGAGATTCAGATTGAGGAGTCAATTGCGCTTATTGTTTGATCAACATCTGCACAAAGAAGGTGCTTCTAGTTTAATCTTGAAGGCTTGGCATCATGTGAAGACTGATGCATTTGACTGAAGGCTTGGCAACCTGTGAAGCGTGTTGTGATAGGCTTGGCATCCTGTGAAGAGTGCTGGTGACACATTGAGGATTTTTCAACGTGGGTGCAGATTGCAGGAGAGGGGATTCTTGCTGCAATTATGGTTTTTGTGTGCAACTATATTTGGTTTTGGGTTAGAGAGGAGATTTATATTTTTGCATGGTGCTTCTATAAATTCCTAGTTGTAAAAACCACAACCATTATAGTGCATTTGATTCCAAGGTTGGAAGGACACTGGATGTAGGCATTGTTGGCCGAACCAGTATAAAAATCAGTGTTTGATTTTTCTATCCCTGCACTCTTTTAATTCAGTCGAGTATATTTGTGTAGCAGTCAACTACGTTTTTCTGCTGCATTGCATTTTTCAATAACTAGCATTTCAAGGAAAGATCAAAAGCTTTGAACTTTCATACCAAGATTGCGGAAAGATTTTAAATTTGAACTAACACCAATTCACCCCCCCTCTTGGTGTAAAACGAAGCCAATCTGTTTCCTAACAAAACCCATCACACAAAATAGAGCACAGTTGAATCAAAGCAGTTTAGTTCATTTAAGCAGAGCACAGTAAAAATAAAATACAATAAAAACAAAAACAAAAATTGAAAATTAAAAGTAAAAGTTCAGAGCACTGGCTTGACCTAATAAGTTCATCATCATAGCATCCATCAGTAGACACTGTTAGTAACATCCATCAGTAGATGTCTAATCACATAGCATCCATCAGTAGATTCTACTTTTTGTTGTCTTTATTGGTATCCCTCAGTAGACACCAATCTTTCTCATCTTCATTGGCATCCATCAGCAGATGCTTAATCACCTAACATCCATCAGTAGATGTCTAGTCACCATTCTTTTCCATAGCAGCATCCATAAGTAGATGCTTTCTCAAACTCCTCCAGCATCCATCGGTAGATGCAAATCTTTCTCATCAACATCCTTCAGTAGATGTTAATCTTTCTCTTCTTCATCAGCATCCATCAGTAGATGTTGTCAGTACTGCCATCAGAAGCAACGCATAACCTAAAAAAAATAACTCAAACTTACAAAAACAAAATCAAATCCAAACCACACAAATAATAAAATAAAAAAAAGAAAAATAAAAAAAAATAAAAAAATAAAATAAAATAAAACAAAACAAAATAAAATAAAATAAAATAAAATAAAGTAAAATAAAATCAAATAAAATAAAATGAAATAATATCAAATCAAATAAGATCAAATAAAATAAAATAAAATAAAATAAAAAATAAAATCAAATAAAATAAAATCAAATCAAATGAAATAAAAAAAGGGTTAAATATGCTTTTAGTCCCTATACTTTGGAGCAATTTTGGTTTTAGTCCCTCTTTCAAACTATGGTACAATTTAGTCCTTCAACTTTAGAAAACTTTGGTTTTAGTCCTTTTTACCAATTTTTTTTAACTTTATTTGCTGTTTCAAACATGTTTCTCAGTTAACATTGAAACAAAAATGCGTTAGACAGTGTAAACAATCCAAATGCTACAATGAAACGTGCTTGAAACAAAAAATAAAATTAAAAAAATTTGGTAAAAAGGACTAAAACCAGAGTTTTCTAAAGTTGAAGGACTAAATTGTACCATAGTTTGAAAGAGGGACTAAAACTAAAATCGCCCCAAAGTACAGGGACTAAAATCATATTTAACCCTAAAAAAAAATAAAATGAAATAAAAATAAAATAATATAAAATTAAATCAAATAAAATCAAATTAAATAAAATCACATAAAACAATTAAATCAAATAAAATAAAAGAGAGAGAGAGAAAAAATAGAATAAAATAAAACAAAAGATAAAAAATTCAGAAATTGGATCCAAGATAGTTTTTTCTTTTTGTTGAATTTTTTTAGGAACTTAATATAACCAGGAACCTGTTGCAGTGTCCTAATCATAGGAACTTTAATCTCCAATTTCTTGAAGATTTCCATGAAACGCTCAAACTGTATTTCCTTTTTCTTCCTATGATCCTTCTTTGGGTGAGGAGGGGGTTTTTCATATGATTCTTTCTTTTTGCTTTTATCCTTCCCCTCTCTCTTTTTCTCCTTGGGATACTCCTTAGGGCACAAAGGACTTTTCTTTTCTCTCTCAACCTTTTCTTTTTCTTCCTCTACATTCTTCTATTTTTCTCTCAAACTTTCTTCTTCTTCTCTCTCTATTTTTATCTCATCGTCTTTCTCTTCTTCTTCTTGTTCTTCATCGCTCAAACTCTCTTCTTCTTTTCTTTCTATTTTTCTTTCATCCTCTCTCTTTTCTTATTTTTCTCTTTCCTCATCTGGAATTTTGTAACTTTCAATGACAACATTTTTGCATTCCTTACCAGGGTTGATTCTCATATTATTTTTAAGATCACCCAACCCTTGGATCATGAAGTCAAAATCTGCCTTCATCCTTTTGGATGCAGCTTGGGTGCTTTCCTGAAATGAGAGGGATTCTTGCAAGAACTGCTGGAGAGTCTCCTCAAGCTTTGTAGTGTTGTTAGCTTGTGGTGGTCTAGTAAATAGTCCACCTGCTTGCTCAAATTGATTTTGATTTATGCTTGAGTGAGATCCCCACCAGTGGTTGAAATTGTCTAGAATACCCTACATCCTGCACAAAAATTCTTGAGAGAGATTGTTAGTATAAAAATAAAGTAAGAATAATAATAAATTAGGGATTGAAAAATAAAAATAAGAAAATAAAATAAAAAAATTAAACTCAAAATTAATCAAGGATCCAAGAACTCTACTAGGTCAAGCTAGTGACATAAAAAGAGCGCTTATTGGGAGGCACCCTAGTGATCCAAGAACAATATTTTTGTACTTTAAATTTTTAAATCTTGGTGATGTAATCATGAACAATTTTTTTTTTCAATTTTTGTATTGGGTAGCATCTATTGAGGGATGCTAAGTCTTTTATGTATCTACTGAAGGATACAAGGTAAGTACACCTACTGAAGGGTGTTGGAAGGAGAAGTACTTACTGATGAGTGCTAAACAGGTTTGGGTCAGGCTCGTGACGTTAAACAAGCGCTACCTGGGAGGCAACCCAGTTGATTGTTTTGTGTTTGATCCTGTGTTAAGTGCATTACATGTTAATGATTGCATCTGAGAGGGGAAAGACATATATTTGAAAAATTGAAGGTTGAAATTAAGTGCTAGAAGGAAAGATTACTCACAACAAAGCAAAAGAAGAAGAAGAAGACAAATTAGGGGCAGACCGCTGAGCGGTCCATTTTACAACTGAGCGGTTGCGATGCTGAGTGTCTCGGCTTTTCTTAAAAGCTGACAAGTTTTCCAAGTTTTTCATTTTGAAACTAATGAAGGTTGAAAAACAGTTATTTTCATATGTCATTTTAGACCTAATTACACCCTTTACTACTTAGAATGAACTTAGAATCATGCAAAACTCAATAAATGAGTCTGTAGATAGTCAAAAGCTGTTTTTAGAGATATTATGCTTGTTTTGCATTGTTTTGTAGCTATTTTGAGAAAGTGAAGAATGGAGTTGAAGATAAAGGTCGTAGAGTCAAGAAAAGAGGAGAAAATTGAAGATTTGAAGAGTCGACGCACCGCCCGACGACAACTTACACTGTCGGGCGGTTCAGGGCGAGGAGTAGGCATTGGCGTTGGCGCTAGGCGGTTTTGAGGGAAACCGCCGGGCGGCAACCCTTACCGTGGGGCGGTTCTGAGGCTTATGGGAAACCACCGGGCGGCACACTTGTTCTGCCGGGCGGTGGTCCGTTGGGCTTGGGCCTATTTTCTGTTGCGCTCCTCACCTATATATACCCCTATTGCGAGTTCAGAGTCATTCTTTTGACAGGGGAGGACGGCCAGACCTAATTTTGCTCTCTAGAGAGGATCTCTTGGAGTCTTAGGCTCCTTTTCATCTTTTCTAGGGTTTGCTTTTCCATTCTTCTTCCATTTTTCATCTAGTTTCACCATGAAAATGGTGAACTAAACCCTATTGTTGTCGGGGGAAACAATGTAATATTTTGATACTCTCTTTTATTGAAACTCTTGATTATTTATATGGTTTTCATATGTTTTGATTGTTAATTGTTGGGTTCTCATCTGTGCTTAATNCCTTTATCGTTTAACTCATTCGATAACTGTTGTTTGTCTTTATTGATACGTGGACGTACAATAATGTCATGAATTGGTGAGTAATTTCTTGATTCTGCAATATCTCCTAGGGATAGGGGTATGACGATAAATTGCGTTTAAATTCTGCTCTATAATGTTGTATTAATTGCTAGGGGAGGCTAGGGATAGCAAGCCAGTAATTAGTATTAGGCTCTTTTCGCCGAGGGATCGGGTTAAGGGTAGGCTAAGAAAGTTGCATGACAATTAATTAATCAAACTAATAATTCAAGAGGAGTAGATAAAAGAGANAGGATTAGATGAAATTGTAAACCCCCAACAACTCCATTCATCCATTGTTTTCTTTTGTCAATTGAATCAATCTCTTTTGCATGTTAATATTTTTGTTGTCAAATCAAATTAATTATTTTTATTTTCAAGTCTTATTATTTTAATTCACGTGAACGAGACAGCCTTTCAAGTCTCTTGGGAAGAACGATATTGGGTTTTACCAATTATATTACTTGAACGATTTGGTACGCTTGCCAATCCGTCAACAGAAACCTTTCTTTGCATTTCACCTGAGCGGTCTCCCTAAGCCCTAGCACTCTTCTTTCACTTTCAAGAGCATTTTAGAGAGATTTCCTCACTTTCTCATTCACCCACTCACCAAAAATTCAATTTTCCACCATTACTTTGTCAAAGTTTGCGGATTTTGGTTGAGAGATTTGCATTGGTGAGGACATACATCATCAATTAAGCAATTTTTCTGCAAGAATTCATAATCTTCACTCAAGTAAGTATGCAAATTCATTATTTAAGGTTTCTATTTTCGAATTTTGTTGAAGAACATGTTTAGGAACATGATAAATTAGGGCTTTTGATTTCTATGCATGAATTGATAGAATAGGAACTGTTTGAACCGATTGAATTGCATGATTTTTGTCTAGATTGATGATTTTAACAAAAGATTGGAGATTAGGATCAAATAGGCAAAGATTTTGAAAAACCCTAGCTTCCACTGCCTAGGCGGTCTTCTTTGACGCTGAGAGCTCTGCAGCTGTTTTGCCTAAATTTTGAAATTTTTGAATGTTTGTGTGTTGAGGAGCCCTGTTTTTCCTCAAAGAATTGTATGATTTGATGATGCACTAACCTCTAATGATGCACTGGATGGCATTTACTCATGCCAACATCCAATCATGCTCTCGTGTTTCCGACATTACTTTGCATCGGATCTTGGTCATATACTGTATGTTGAGGCAGATGGACGTGAATGTGGGTAAGATCATTGCTAGTGAGATTATGAGCTGCGCCAACACTGTGAGAAACAGGACACCATTGGGACATCCGTCCCTAATTTGTGCCAGCAGGCAGGAGTGGACACTTCAGTTCCACCTTTCGAGAGGCCGAGGAGTGCTATTAATGCCTCCTATTTTCATCAGTATTGTAGAGGTGACGAGCTAGCTAGAGCAGTCCCTAGGAGACGTCCTAGTAGGGCAGCAACACAACAGGTGGATGAGCCTACAGATGCACCAGCACAGCAGCCAGAGCCTTTCCAGATGAGAGACTTGTACATGTCTATGATGGAGGCGAGGATGGAGTCCCTTTGCAAAGGGTAGGAGGCCACTGCCGAGATGATCATAGGACTTTATGACCAACCACCAATGCACAGGTGGACTATGGATGAGTTCCGTAGTGTGATGGCTTGGCCTCGAGGGCAGGCACATGGTAGTGGGTCCGGAGCTGTTGGAACTTCAGGACAATAGGATGATGACCAGGAGGATGATGAAGATTTTGAGGATGCCCAAGAGGATAAGGATGATGATGACTCAGATGAGGATCTGCGCTAAGAGCATCTACTGATGGATGCCAACATATGACAAGGATTTTTCTTTTTCTTTTTCTTTGTACTTTGAATTAGTAGTATAGGTTACATTTATGTTTGAGTCTATGCTTGGCTTGTACACTTATTCGGATAATGGTTCATTATTATTGCATGATGAGTTGTTTACTATTGATGATTGATTGTGGATGATGATTCAGAATGTGTAAATGTTGTTATCCAAATTGATGGTTCACTAGCTGTGTGAACAAATGAGTAAGTGATTCATGATTGTCATTTTTATGCTAAGCAGGATTCATGTGAGAAGTGAGAAAGCATGATTATGTGANGTATTGAGCTTNANAGTTTTATTNTTGTGTGCACTGTTTACAGGGAATCATGAATGGTATTGACTTAATCTTGATAATTGATTGAATTGCATGTGTATGTCATATGATCAAGGCCATGCTTGGAAATAACTTACTTAGCCAAATTTTCACCCAAAGAATTTTAAATAATATAACCTTTTTCAACCTTGACCTTAAATAGTACAAAAACCCTTATTTGAATTGATTTACCTTGAGTTAGGGTTGAGAATAATTATATGTGACAAAAAGGTTCAAGTTTGGGGTTGTATGGGGAAAGTAAAAGGAAAAAGCAAAAGCATTGAGTTCCAAAGAATGAAAAAGAAAAATGCATGTGAAAGGAAAAGAAAAGAAGAAAAGAGAAAAGCATGTAAAGAAGAACTCAATGTAAAGTGAAAAGGGAAAAAGTTGGGAATGAGTGAGATTGGTTAAAAAGAGAGTGTGCTTGAAATTTAAATGATGATTTAAACTCTCTTAACTCAATGATTTTGTATTCCAGAAAAACCAATTTTCTTGATAGCCCAGCCACAATACAAGCCTTGGAAAAAGTTCTTGTGATGACATATGCATGTGAAGATTTTGATTGTTTGAGATGAATGACAAGATTGTTTTATGTGACATGTGAAAAGTAGAGAGTAGAGTGACCTCCTAAACACTTGAGTGATTGAGTGAAACACTTGCTTGGTGAGAATTGTTAAATCCATGTTTACATCTATGTTTAGTTGATTGATCATTCATGAACAAAACATCTGTTGGAAAAAGATTGATTATGTGAACTAAATTGGATTGAAAGAATGCATGCATCTTTATTTGAAAAAAAGAATCCACTGAAATCTGAATTGTATAATAACTTGTTATGAGAAAAAAAGAGTTTTGAAAAGTGTGAATTATTTGATGAAAAAGCGGAAAGCCAAGTTTGGGGTTGTGATAACGGTCTAAAAGCTGTTATTTTCATGCTTAAATTTGATAGTAAAACACACTATTTGTGGCTTAGAATGAGCTTTAAATCAAGTAAAACACTTAGTTGAGTCTCTTGAGAGTCAAAAGTTGGCTTTAGAGATATTATGCTTGTTTTGCATTGTTTTGCAGGGTTTTTAGATGAATTAAAGATGGAAGTAAAGTAAGGTGGACTAAGACCCATGAATGAAGGAGAAAAATGATGAAAAGAATGGTCCGCTGAGCGCTCAGAGCGATTAGAGGGAAACCGCTCAGCGGCAAAACTAACCGTTGAGCCGTCAAAGCGGCAAAACTAACCGTTGAGCCGTCAAAGCGGCAAGAGGCAAACCGTTGAGCGGTGAATTTTGGACGCCTGGGCGGTTGTCTGTTTTTTTAGTTAGATTTTGTAAATCTTTCTGTAATCTATCTGTTATCTTTTTGGGCTTATATATAGCCCCAGTGCGAATTAGAAAGGTATTCTTTTGGTAGAGAGAAACATCCAGAGCTATTCGCCCCCTTGGAGGACGTTCCTTGGATGCTTAGGCTCCATTCAACCAAGTTTAGGGTTATTTCTTCCATTCTTTCATTATTTTCATCTAGTTTCACAATGATTATGGTGAATTAAACCCTTTGTTGTTGGGGAACAATGTAATCTTTTGAAACTCTCATATATTCAAATTCTTATTTATT
>NC_028352.1:19441913-19458939 GCF_000741045.1 Vigna radiata var. radiata | reverse complement strand
CTTCTTCATATGCTTGCATATGCTTATCTTTATCAATTGTTGGGTTCCTTACCTTTGCTTAATGCTTTTATCGTTTAACTCATTCGGTAAATGTTGTTTGTCTTTATTGATACGGGAACGTACAATAATGTCATGAACTGGGGGGAATTCCTTGATTATGCTAATACCGCCTAGGAATAGGGGTAGGACGATCAAATGTATTTTGCTTCTCTTTATCATGCATTATTAATTGCTAGGGGAGGCTAGGGATAGCAAGCCGGTAATTAGTAATAGGCTCTTTTCGCCAAGGAATTTGGTTAAGGGTAGAGCAAGAAAGTTTGCATGACAATATGATAAATAAGCAAACTAGATAAGAAAAGTAGATATAAGAGGGTGGATAAGATGAAATTGTAAACCCCAACAACTTCATTCATTCATAGTTTCTTTAGCCAATTGATTCACTGCATTTGCATGTTTACTTTTGTTTTTGCATTGAAAAACCTAAATTCTATTTCTTCTCAAGTCTTATGCAATTGGTTTACATGAAAAATAAAGCCTAAGAGTCCTTTGGGAAATGATACTTGGACTTACCCATTTTATATTACTTGATAACGATCTAGTACACTTGTCAGGGACTTAACAAGTTTTTGGCGCCGTTGCCGGGGAATCGTGGTTTAACTTATCTAGTAGTGTAAACTGACTAAATTTTATATTTTGTTTTTATATTTTTATTTCTTTTTTATTTTTTTTTATTTTTATATAAAAGTGCTACTAGGGTTTGTGTTTCTTGTGCATGCAGTAGGAGACTAGACATACTAGGAGTAAGAAAAATACGCAACCTCTTCTTCAAGGCTTAAGTGAGACAAAGGGAAGAAGGAGAGTCAGACGCCCATCTAGGGATTTGTTTCCTTCTCCTGACAGATCAGTATCACCTTCACTAGTTCGAAGAGCAGAGGAGATGGCTGGACAAACTCCTCCAAGACGCACTCTTGCAGACCAATCTAATGTTGTTGGCCCTTTCCATTTTAACAGCATAGCCATGCCTATGGATCAAACGACCAACACGGTGATGAATCCAGCACTTATACACTTGGTGCAAAGCAACCAGTTTCACGGCCTGTCAATTGAGAACCTATATGACCATTTGATAGCGTTTGGTGAAATCTGCAACACAGCGAAGATGGCAGGTGTATCAGACGAGAGAATAAAGCTTAGCTTGTTCCCATTCTCATTGAGAGGCAATGCCAAGATGTGGCTTAATTCCTTTCCTGCAGGAACATTCACTACCTATTGTTACGCAGGGAAGGCTGGAGATCTCATCATTCAAACAAGGCATGGAGGAGACTCTTGGGCAAGCATGGGATATGTTTAAAAGCCTATTGAAGAAGACCCTAGTCCATGGGTTTGATAAGACAACCATAGTTCTTGCATTTCTTGGAGGGTTAAACATGCAATCAAAGATGATGTTAAATGCTGCAGCAAGAGGGGACATAAAAAGAAAGACTGAGGATAAGGCTTATGAGCTGATAGAGAATATGGCAGATAATGAAGAAACATAGAGTGAAAGTGATGATTTTGTGTAGAAAATTCCAGGATCACAGAATCACAGCTTTATGATGGAACAAAACAAGATAATTGCTCAGCAGTTGGAGATAATTATTCAGAAATTGTCTGCCTTACCACATGAGATGATAACAGCTCCAAGGATTTCAGAGCAGTCTCAATTCATGCCAATACAGAGGAGTGCAGAGTCTAAAGAGATTTTTCAGAAGGTTGTGAATAACAGTGTGTTATACATTACCAGAAGTGGGAGAGTATTAAAAGAGAGAAGAGTTGAGAGAAGAGAGGCAGAAAAAGATAGTGTAGAAAAAAAGAGTGAGCAGCAGGAGGGGGGGTGAGAGAAAAATTATGATGAATAAAAATTCAAGATATGAGAGTGATAGCTAGGAAGAAGAGGTTGAAAAATTTAAAGAGAGGGAGTATGTTAAACCTTTGCCTTATTGTTGACTCACTGGCAAATGTACCAGATGGTGCAAGTAATATAATCGGTAATACCCGATATCGTTCTTTCCAAGAGACTCGAAAGGCCTTATCGTTCGTGTGAATCGAAATCGTAAGACTTGTAGAGAAAAATTAATTGTTGTGAATGCAAAGATAGAAAATAAACATGCAATGTATTTGATTCAATTGACGAAAAAGACTATGGATGAATGGAGTTGTTGGGGGTTGACAATTTCATCTTAATCGCTCCCTCTTGTCTACTCCTCTTGTTTAATGTGCTTGATTATGTAATTGTTATTCAAACTTTGTTGGCCTACCCTTAACCTGAACCCTCGGTGAAAAGAGCCTATTACTAATTACCGGCTTGCTATCCCTAGCCTCCCCTAACAATTAATAACTCATTAAGAACAGAAGCAAAAGCAATTGATCGTCCTACCCCCTATCCCTAGGTTGGTATTGCTTAATCAAGGAATTTTTCACCAGTTCATGACATTACTGTACGTTCCCGTATCAATAAAGACAAACAACAGTTATCGAATGAGTTAAACGATAAAAGCTTTAAGCGNAGATGAGAACCCAACAATTGATAATCAAAGCATATGAAGAATCATATAAATAAACAAGAGTTTCAATAAAAGAGAGTTTCAAAAGATTACATTGTTTCCCCCAACAACAAAAGGGTTTAGTTCACCATTGTCATGGTGAACCTAGATGAAAAATAATGGAAGAATGGAAGAGCAAACCCTAGATAGGATGAAAAGGAGCCTAAGCATCCAAGAGATCCTCTCCAGAGAGTGAAAATTAGGTCTGCCCGCCCTCTTCTGTCAAAAGAATGAGAATGAAATCGTAACAGAGCTATTTATAGATGAGAAGCGTAACAGAAAACAGGCCCAGGCCCAGCGGACACTTATGCTGCCCGATGGTTTGCACCTAATCGCGCCACCGCCCGGCGGTAGGGGGCCACTGCCCAGCGGTTCGCCTCTAATCGCAAATCCGCCCAGCGTCCACGCCAGGTGCCACTTGCTCGCACTGGACCACCAAACGGTGAATTTTGCCGCCGGGCGGTTCCTAGACTCTTCTTTTTTTCAATTTTCTTCTTCTGTCTTGAGTCTAAGACTTTCATTTTCAACCCCAATCTTTAATTTCATCGAAATCATTGCAAAACAATGCAAAACAAGCATAATACCGCTAAAAACAACTTTTGACTCTTAACTGGCTCATTTATTGGGTTTTACTTGATTCTGAGCTCATTCTAAGTCTTAAAGGGTGTAATTTGGTCTAAAATGACACATGAAAATAACTATTTTTCAACCGTTATCACAACCCCAAACATAGAACTTTGCTTGTCCTCAAGCAAACAAAACAAAACAAGAAACAAAACAAAGCTTGGTTTTCTACTATTTCCTCCAATGGTTCAACATTCCTAAAGTACATGACAAGAACTACTCAACTTCAAATCTTCAGTGAAATCAAATCAAGAGGCACACATGATTCTAATTCAGTTCATTTCACAAGTTATTCAACAAATGGTACACATTATGAATGGTCAATTCACTAAGCAAAGATGCAATCATGAAATTTAACAATCCTCACCAGGTAAGTGTTTCACTCAATCACTCAAGTGTTTAGGGTAACACTCCAACACTCTATCATTCACAAGTCACATGAAACAAAATTTCCATTCATCTAAAACAACCAAAATCCTTACATGCAAATGCCATCAAAAGGACTTTTCCAATCCTTGTAATGAGACTAGGCTAACAAGAAAAATTGGTTTTTCTGGAATGTAAAATCCTTGAGTTAAGAGAGCTACCATAGTATTCATCATTCAAGTACAACTCTCTTCCTCACCAATCTCACTTATTCCCAACTTTTTTTTTTCTTTTCTTTTGCATTGAGCCCATCTTCATGCTTTTCTTCTTATCTTTTCTTTTTCTCATGTATTTTTCTTTCCTAACTTTTGAGCTCATTGCTTCTCAATTGCCTTTCAATTTCCCCCATGCAACCCCAAACTTGAACCTTTTCATCACATACAAGTAAGCTCATCCCAACTCAAGGTAAGGAATTTCAAGACAAGTGTTCACATCCTATTTAAGGCTAAGGTTCAAAAAGGGTATAATATTTTCAAGCACTTTGGGTGAAAATTTGGCTAGAGAAGGGTTTTCAAAAATGGCCTTGATCATATGACATTCACATGCAATATTAATCATCTAGATTAAGGCAATATCATTCATGCTTTCCGGTGAACAATACATACAATAATGAAAACTCTAGAGCATAATACCTCACACAACATGCTTTCTCACATAATATTCATTCATACACCCTGCTTAACTTCATAACCACAATAATAATTCATCACCCATCTGTTTCACAAAATATCAACATGCAACGCAGCTCAATTATCATCCACATCAAATCATCATCAAATAGGATCATCATGCAAATTATTCAGTCAAACATCTTCAGAAAAAGTATTCAAGCCAAGCATACACACGAAAATTAAAATTAGCCTATTCTAAGAATTTAAATGCAAAGGTAAAAGAGAGAATCTAGGTTGCCTCCTAGTAGCGCTTATTTAACGTCACGAGCCTGACCCAAACCTGTTTAGCACTTGTCAGTAAGTGCAAATCCTTCCAACACCCATCAATAGGTGTGCCTTCCTATTTTCTTCAGTAATGCCATAAAATTTAGCATCCCCAAGTAGATGCCACCCAAAAATTGTTTCAAAATTTCAAAAAAAAATTTAAAAGTTCAACAAAAACATAAAAAAACATCAAAACTAAAAAAAAAATGTTTTAAAATACAAAAACTGCTCTCCAGCAAATCAACTCTTCTTCTTCATGTTGGAATCTTCATCGTTCCACTCGCTCAACTTTCTTCTATCCACTCTTCAAATTGCTGTGGAGTAAGGCCTTCTGATCTCTACCATTCCCTCCTCCTAAGCTTCCTGTATTTAAATCGCACTAACATGCCACGCGGGAATGGTGTGTCCTCTGAGTGGATTGATTTCTCTATGCTTGCCTTCTTTTCCTCAAGAATCTGCAAAACATTACAATTGTTAAGACAATTAATACCTGTGGTGTTTTCCTCTTTTGTAGCTTCTCTTCTGGCCCTTTTGTATTTGGCTCTTCTTAGTGCTCTCATTTTGGTTTCCTCAAAGCCATAAATTAACACTTGGTCATGATCTCTTAGCTTTATTCCTCCATGAAAGGTCTTCTCAAGATTAACAGAATTCTTCCCTCATTAGCCATGTCCACAACTAAGAAGTCAAGTAAAAAATCCAACTCATTAATTCGGAGAATTGCATCTTCCACCATACTGTTGACAAATTGGCAAGTGTACCAAATAGTACAAGTAATATAAATGGTAAGACCAAGTATCGTTTTCCCAAGAGACTCGAAAGGCTTTCTCGTTCACGTGAATGAAAATAATAAGACTTGAAAATAAAAATTAATAAATTGGATTTGAGAACAAAAATATTAACATGCAAAATAAAGTTGATTCAATTGACAAAAGAAAACAATGGATGAATAGATATTGTTGGGGGTTTACAATTTCATCTAATCCGTCCTCTCTTATCTACTCCTCTTGAATATTAGTTTGATTGATTAATTGTTATGCAACTTTCTTAGTCTACCCTTAACCCGATGCCTCGATGAAAAGACCCTAATATTAACTATTGGCTTGCTATCCCTAGCCTCCCCTAGCAATTAATATAGCCTTATAAACGGAAGTTAAAAGCAATTGATCGTCCTACTCACCAGTTCATGTCATTAGTGTAGGTCCTCATATCAATAAAGACAAACATTAGTTACCGAATGAGTTAAACGATAAAGGCCTTAAGCACAGATGATCACCCAACAATTATCAATCAAAACATATGGAGACCATATAAATAATCAAGAGTTTCAATAAAAGAGAGTATCAAAATATTACATTGTTTCCCCCAACAACAATAGGGTTTAGTTCACCATAGACATGGTGAAACTAGATGAAAAATGGAAAAGCAAACCCTAGAAAAGATGAAAAGGAGCCTAAGCATCCAAGAGATCCTCTCTAGAGAGCAAAATTAGGTCAGGCCGTTCTCCCCTGTCAAAAGAATGACTCTGAACTCGCAATGGCCATGCCTACTCCTCGCCGTGGACCGCTCAACGGTGTAAGTTGCCGCCGGGCGGTGCGTCGACTCTTCAAATCTTCATTTTTCTGCTCTTTTCTTGAGTCTACGACCTGTATCTTCAACTCTATTCTTCATTTTCTCAAAATAGCTACAAAACAATGCAAAACAAGCATAATATCGCTAAAATAAACTTTTGATTCTCTACAGACTCATTTATTGAGTTTTGCTTGATTCTAGGCTCATTCCAAGTAGTAAAGGGCGTAATTCGGTCCAAATTGACATATGAAAATAACTGTTTTTCAACCTTCATCAACACCCCAAACTTAGAATTTTGCTTGTCCTCAAGCAAAACAAAACAAAGATTTGAAGAGTTGCCGTCGGGCGGTCCAGGGCGAGGAGTAGGCACTGGCGTCGGTGCTAGGAGGTTTTGAGGGAAACCGCCGAGCGACAACATACACTACCGGGCAGTTTTGAGGTTTGTGGGAAACCGCCGGGCGACACACTTGTTCCGTTAGGCGGTGGTCCGATGGGCTTGGGCCTATTTTCTACTGCGCTCCTCAAATATAAATACCCCTATTGCGAGTTCAGAGTCATTCTTTTGACAGGGGAGGATGGCCTGACGTAATTTTGCTCTCTAGAGAGGATCTCTTGGATGCTTAGGCTTCTTTTAATCTTTTCTAGGGTTTTCTTTTCCATTCTTCTTCCATTTTTTCATCTAGTTTCACCATGAAAATGGTGAACTAAACCCTATCGTTGTTGGGGGAAACAATGTAATCTTTTGATACTCTCTTTTATTGAAACTCTTGATTATTTATATGGTTTCCATATGTTTTGATTGTTAATTGTTGGGTTCTCATCTTTGCTTAATGCCTTTATTCTACTCTATAATGTTGTATTAATTGTTATGGGAGGCTAGGGATAGCAAGCCAGTAATTAATATTAGGCTCTTTTCGCTGAGGGATCGGGTTAAGGGTAGGCTAAGAAAGTTGCATGACAATTAATTAATCAAGCTAATAATTCAAGAGGAGTAAATAAGAGAGAGCAGATAAAGAAGAAATTGTAAACCCCCAAAAACTCCATTCATCCATTGTTTTCTTCTTGTCATTTGAATCAATCTCTTTTACATGTTCGTATTTTATTCTCTTAATCAATTTATTAATTTTAATTTTCAAGTCTTATTATTTTAATTCACGTGAACGAGAAAGCCTTTCGAGTCTCTTGGGAAAACGATACTTGGTCTTACCATTTTTATTACTTGAACGATTTGGTACGCTTCCCAATCCGTTAACAACTGCACTGCAATTTCCTTGCACTTCAATAGTATCCTTCTCAATATACTTTCTTTTCTTCATGATAAGTTCTTTTAAAAAATTTGCATATGATGGAATTTGTTGAAGTGCCTCAGAAAATGGTGAACTAATTTCCAACTTCTTAAAGAGCTCCACGAAACGCTCCAACTGCTTTTCTTTCTCCCTCCTAGAATATGTATTTGGATAAGGTAAGGGTTTTTCATACTCCCTCTCTTTCAATTTTACAACCTCTTCTTCCTGAATCTTACCCTCATCTCTCTCACACTCCTCCCTCTGATCACTCTTTTTTTCAACACTCTTTTTTTCTTTCTCTCTTTTCTCAATTTTTCTTTCCTCTAATATTATTCCACTCCTGGTAACAATCTCACATGCTTCTCTCACATCACCTTTTGTACTCATCTCATATTCACCTTCCTCCACACGATTAACATAGAATACACTGCTGTTCACAACTCCGTGAAAAATATCTTCAGATTCTGTAGTCCTCTGCACTGACATAAATTTAGTCTGCTGTGGGATTCTTGAAGCTTCTCTAATTTCATGTGGTAATGCAGATAATTTATGCATAATTATCTCCAAATGTTGAGCAATCATCTTATTCTGCTCCATCATTAAACTATGATATTGTAATAATAAAGCTTCTTGAATAGAATCAGCACTTCCACTATGTGTTTCCTCATTATCTGCCGCCATACTTTCAATCAAATCATAGGCCTCATCCTCAGTCTTTCGTTTTATGTCGCCTCCAGCTGAAGCGTTTAACATCATCTTTGACTGCATATTCAGGCCTCCAAGGAATGCAAGAACTAGAGTTGTCTTGTCAAACCCATGAAGAGGTGTCTTCCTCAATAGGCCTTTAAACCTATCCCATGCTTGTCCAAGAGTTTCCTCCGTACCCTATCTAAATGAAGAAATCTCCAACTTTCCTTGGGTGACTTTTGACTGTGGAAAATATTTGTTCACGAATTTGGATGCCACAGTCTCCCACGTAGTGAAACTTCCTTCTGGAAAGGAGTTTAACCATGTCTTAGCATTGCCTCCCAATGAAAAAGGAAGCAAGCTAAGTTTTACTCGATCATCAGATACTCCAGTCATCTTTACAGTGTTGCAAATTTCACTAAATGTTATCAAATGATCATAAGGATTCTCATTCAACAACCCATGAAATTGGTTGCTTTGTACCAAATGAATTAACGCAGGGTTCATCACCATATTAGTTGTGTTATCCCTCGGCATGGCTATATTGTTAAAGTGAAATGGGCCCACAACATTTGATGCATCAGCAAGTGTGCGTCGTCTGGGAGGAGGTTGCTCAGCCATTTCCTCTAAATCTTGTGTAAGAGCCTCCAGTGAGGCTTGTAACAATCTCTCAGGAGAAGGATGTCTGACTCTCCTCCCCCTCTTGTCTGTCAGTCCTTCAAGAAGAGGTTGCTGGTTTTTCTTACTTCTAGTGTGGATGGCTTCTTGCATACACAAAAAACAAAAACCATAGAGGCACTTTTATATAAAAAAAAATAAACAAAAATAAAAAAAATATATCCAAAGTCAAATTTAATCAATCTACACTACTTGAAAAAGTTAAACCACGAGTCCCCGGCAACGGCGCCAAAAACTTGTTAAAACCCTGGCAAGTGTACCATATCGTTATCAAGTAATATAAACGATAAGACCGAGTATCGTTCTTCCAAAGGACTCTTAGGCCTTATCTTTCATGTAAATTGATCTCATAAGACTTGAAAAGAGATAATTTTGTAGTTGTATGCAAAACAAAAATAAACATGCAAGTGAATGAAGTTGTTGGGGTTTACAATTTCATCCCTATCCACTCTCTTATATCTACTTTTCTTATTAACTTCGCTTTATTATCAATTACCATGCAAACTTTCTTGGCCTACCCTAAACCCGATCTCTCGGCGAAAAGAGCCTACCACTAATTACTAGTTTACCATCTATAGTCTCCCTAAGTAATTACCAATGCAATAAATTATAGTAGCAAAAACAATTGATCGTCCTACCCCTATCTCTAGGCAATATTGCTCAATCAAGGGAATTCCTATCAGTTCATGACTTCCCCGTACGTCTCCGTATCGACAAAGGGAAATATCTTTTTACCGAATGAGTTAAACGATAAGAGCATTAATCATAGATAAGAAACCCAACAATTGATAATAGAACCATATGAATGAAATAAGAATTTGATTATAAGAGAGTTTCAAAAGGATTACATTGTTCCCCAACAACAAAAGGTTTAGTTCACCATAGGCATGGTGAAACTAAATGGAATTAATGAAAAAGATGAAAGAGTAAACCCTAAATTTGATGAATTGGAGCCTAAGCATCCAAGAAACCGCCTCCAAGGAGTGTAGAAGTGCTTTGGACGTCTCTGCTTCCCAAAATATTACTTCTGAAATCGCATTGGGTCTATTTATAAGCCAAAAAAGTAACAGAATTAACAAAAATTAAGCCTAAGCCCATCATTTAGGCGCTAAGCGCTCAATTTGGCCGCTCAAAGGTAGGCCTTATAATCGTAGACCGCTCAGCGCTAGGTTCTGCCGCTCAGCGGTGGACCTCCAAGTCGCAGGACACTCAGTGGTGCCGCTCAAGCGACAAACAATGACTTCATCCTCGAATGCTGACGCTCAGCGCTAGAATTGGCGCTAAGCGGTGAACTTGACTCTTCTTTTCTTCCTTTTTTTCTCTTTTCTTCCTTTTTTTTCTCTTTTCTTCCTTCTTCACTTCCATCCTCAAATCTCATCTGTTCAGATAGTTGACAACACAAACTCTATATCAAGCTTGTTTTTGATGATGACAACACAATGCTTAATAACAGTATGCATGTTGCTACATTACATGTTGTTAATCTGAGCTGAGTGTTATATCTGTTGAACATGTTTTGATGTACCGTGATGTATGTTCCTATAGAGTTCTGTTTATCCTGTAGTGTGTTGAGTCATAGTCTATGTTTTTCATTTTGTGTTTGGCATATAAAGCCATATTTTGCTGTTTCTACTTTGCTTTCCTTGTTATGATCCTACCAAATGTAATATCATCTTCTTCAAGGAAATGAAATAAGTGTTTTGAATCAATCTAAATTGCTTTAATCTGTTTGAATAATATTTGATATATTGATTGATTGATTCGACTATGTCCTGTTTGAAGTCAACTCTGCTTATTCTGTCATACATCTTTACATATTGACTTCTGTTGTTAGTTGGTTATAATTCTTGCTTAACCATTATGCTTGATCTAGAAAAGGTTCTTGAAAGGTTTTAGAGGAAGGACATTGCTTTGGACATCTACAATTGTAATTCAACATTTGCAAAAGCAATGCATTCGTCTAATAATTTAAAGGATTCGACTGCGTACAAAATGGGCTAAAAACTCCATATATGGAATCTGGTTTTATCTTTACTATTTGCTTAAATCATACATAATATACTATTATCTCTGTTTTTATTTATTGCATATATCTGAATTGAGATAATATTATGAGATTGTTGAAGTTTGTATCATTGCATATCTATGTGGTTTGATATTCTGACTTTGATACAACTCTATGCTTAAACTGCTGTTAAATATGTGATATACTGCATTATCCACTTGAATTGATTTTATTAATCATGCATAATGACAGGGGGACTATCACTTTTTACACATTTTTTCATCACACGCCTACACTTCTGGGGGAGTTAATATTGTTTTGTGATGAATTGTGATTATGAGAGCATCATTGTATTTTACAAATTTCATATCTTTCTGATGCATCTTTGATGAGTGGTTATTTCTTGAACTATATTTAGTTTATTGCACTTAAATAAATAAGGGAATTGTGTTTAATTGTCTGTTATTTCCCCGTTTTCCGAATTCTGCTTAATTTGGTCGAAAATTTGTAATTCTGCTAATTTGGGTTTTTTGAGCTGATTAAGTGTATTTTGGTTGTAGGGAAATTTTGGGAAACATAAATTGGAGCATTAGGGATGGTGGCATAATTATTCAAGACTCAACATTTAGCCATTTCCATTTTTATAAAGTTGTAATTTCGTTTTTTTTAGAAACCTTAATTAGATTAACTGCATTTGGGACCTTTGTGGCAAATTTTGTAGAAGCCCAATGTGTGGGACACTTGGCACCAAAACCCTAGGTTTTTAGGAGGTGGATCCCACCTATTTTGTGAAGTTGGACGGTATTTCCTAGGGCAATTGCCGAACATACATACAACTCACTCATTCCACTCTTTTGCTTTAGCTTTGCCTTGTATGAACTCTCTCTTGGAGCCTTGGTGTGCCATTTTCGGTTTTCTACCATGAATGAACAAGAACATGTTCTTCTATTGCTTGCAACAATGCTTGTTCTTGTTTGATGGAATGAAGCTCTACCATTTCTCTCTTTAGATTTTCATTTTGAAGGTTGTATGCTTGAGTTTGGAGCTTCTTCTTTGCTTTTTCATGGTGGTTTCTTTGATGGAAGGGAGACCCATTGTTCAACTCGGTTTTCTCATCATTTTGCTGCAGTGAATTCGAATTTATCTTGAGTTTCTTGGTTTGGAGGATGAAAATGGAGTTGTTGTGAAGTTTGGTAGTGAAAAAGGCTTAAGTTGGTACATGGGTATTGGATTCTTGAACTATTTTCTTCTAGTATTTTGTTTTTTATGCTTGGAAGCATATTTTGAGTTGGACTTTGTGATTGATGATGGTGGCTGGACGGTAATGCTAGGGAAGCTAGAGGTTTGGTTTTGATTTGGTCAAAAAAGTTGAAGAAAGATGAGTGGTGAAGTTGGATATATGAAGGTAGAACTTGGTTTTGCTATGCTTGTGTTGATTTGCATTTGAAACTTGGGTTTCTTTGTGTGTGTTCTCGGTAATGGAGAATAGAAGGAACAATTTGAATGTTGCTTGTTGAAGAAAAACCAAAAAGAGTGGTGCAAGGAGAGAGAATGCTTCATTTAATTCTTTACCTCATTTGGCGATGCACATGAAGGAGACATTTTCCATAGGAAGGAATATTTCCATTTTGGTTTTGTCTTGCTATCACTTGAAATTGTCGTGAGTAGCTTTGGAGATGGGAGGTTATTGTGATCGTTTTCCCTTGCCTTGACTTTGCACATGTGGCATCTTGAAAGAAGAGATTAAAGCACCCCTTTGACTTGTGGACTTTTTAGAAGCATTCCTTGCACCCAACTATTGCATTGCTCATGTGAATTTGTGTGGCTTGGTGTGTGGTTTTGTTTTTGCTGCATGGAAAGAAGTGGTGGGACGGTTTTGAATGATTTGGAAGGCATATGATTGTTGTCTTGAAGTATGGTGCATATGAGACAAAGAGTCAACACATCTTGCATGGTTCATTTAAGGAAGAAAGTCAAGAATTGAAGTTGGGCCTTCCTGGACTAGGAGCTCACGGCCCAAGGGGGTTTTCTCAAGCTAATTGCACTTTTAATTTCATTTGGCAGATGAATATTGGTCACATAATTCATGGAGGAAAAAGCATGTTTAATTACCCCTTTGTTTTGCATTAAATTGCATAGTAGGATTAGTAGTTTTTGATGTCTCTAATTTAGTGTTGCATTTTATAGTCTTACTTGTGTTTAGATAATTGTTTGTTGAAATGTTGGGATTAGCACTTTATTTTAACTTGATGTTTTCTAACTTACATAGTTGAGTTTAATATCTATTCATTTTAATTTAGTTATTCGTATTCGCAAAAACGCTTTTCAAAACCCCCTCTTTTCGTGTTAGACTTGACTCTAAACTGCAGTTGGTCCTTGAGAGACGACCTAGGGGTCATTCCCTAGCATTATACTGCATTTCTAAATTGCAATCAAATTTGTATGGGCAGCGACACCCATCAAATTTTGGCGCCGTTGCCGGGGACCAACGGTTCAGTATCGAGTCTTTTGTGTGTGATTGTGTGTCTTGTGACTGTGTTTTGATGTGTTGTGATAGTCTTTATGTTTTCTTGTGTTGTTTCTGTGTTTTGAATTTTTGTGCTATTGTTTCATTATTAGAGGGTGTTGTAATTTAGTGCATGACTTGAGGAAATCCTGGATTCATACCACCTTTTGATCCTGAGATTGATAGGACATTTCATAGGTTAGTTAGGCATTCTAGGAATTTGTCTTTAGAGTCTGTTTTCGAGTCTGTTCCATTAGATACTGTGCATCCCACTGCTGAGTTCTCTGTGCATACTGCATCCACTGCATCTGTTGCATCTGCACTTGATTCTGATTCTGATTCTGTTGTTTTTCACACTGATAACAATATGGCACAACCTCCACCTCGTGAGAGGACTTTTAGGAAGATGGTTGCACCTAATTTCGATATTGAAAGCTTGTGCATCCAATATCCTGATGAGGATGTTCCATTTGTTCTCAAGACTGGACTGATCCATTTGTTGCCCAAGTTTCATGGCCTTGTAGGTGAGAGTCCACATAAGCATTTGAAGGAATTCCACATTGTCTGTTCCACGATGAAACCTCATGATGTTCCTGAAGAGCACATCTTCTTGAAGGTGTTCCCTCATTCATTGGAAGGTGTTGCTAGGGATTGGTTGTACGCTTTGGCGCCTAGATCCATCACTAGCTGGGATGATCTGAAGAGGTTGTTCTTGGAGAAATTTTTCCCACCATCCCGGACCATAGCTATCAGGAAAGACATCACTGGGATTAGGCAACTTGGTGGCGAGAGCTTGTATGAGTATTGGGAGAGATTCAAGACACTTTGTGCAAGCTATCCCCACCATCAGATACCTGAACAACTTCTTATCCAGTATTTCTATGAGGGGTTGAACAACATGGATAGGGGTATGCTTGATGCTGCTAGTGGTGGAGCTCTTGGAGACACCACACCTGTTGAGGCCAGGCAATTGATTGAGAAGATGGCTTCCAACTCCCAGCAGTTTAGCACCAGGAATGATGCCATTGTGGTGAGGGGCGTACATGATGTTGTTGCCCAGTCTTTATCTGCTATTGAAAGCAAGTTAGAAAACAAGATTGAATCTCTTGCAAAGTTAGTGACAGAGTTGGCAACCAGCCAGAAACCTACAGCTTCATCCACATCTGTTGCACGATTATGTGTTGTTTGTACTTCTCGTGACCACTACACAGATGCTTGTCCTACTTTGCAACCATCAGCTGCCTCTGATGCGCCTCAAGCTTATGCTACTAACATATACAACAACAGGCAGCCACAACAGAATTATGACTTGTCTAGTAACAGGTACAACCCAGGGTGGAGGAATCACCCCAATCTTAGGTGGAACAATGCGCCACAACAGTAGCAGTAGGCGCCACCTTTCCAGAATGCCGGAGCACCTAACAGATTTGTGCCTCCACCTATGCAACAACAGCAGAGGCAACAACAACAACAGCAGAGGCAACAACAACAACAGCAGTAGCAAGAGGCATCTGCCCAACCAGCTGCTCAACCTTCCACTTCTTCTGAGCCTTCATTGGAAGAGTTAGTGAGACAGATGACTATGCAAAACCTACAGTTTCAGAAAGATAACATGCAATTTCAGCAGGAGACGAGAGCTTCTATACAAAGTCTCACGAACCAGATGGGTCAAATGGCCACTCAGATGAACTAGGCGCAGTCTCAAAATTCTGATAAATTACCCTCCCAGACTGTGCAGAATCCTAAAAATGTGAGTGTCATTACCCTCAGATCAGGGAAGCAGACTGTTGTGCCTTAGGAGCCCGCTTCTACACCTACACCCGTGCCTGCCACTTGTCCTAGAGAGGTCGACCATGACGGTCCACGCAGGGCATTTGAGGTGGGTGAATCTTCTTCTTCAGCCGGTGGTTCTTCTTCAGGTGGACCTTCTCCCTCTTCCACCACCACCGCTGCTGCACCTTCTACTTTGGTTGACCGACCTATCCCTCTTCCATTCCCTTCACAGGCACTTCCTAGTAAAAAGACTGAAGAGGTGGATAGGGAAATTCTGGAGACCTTCAGGAAAGTAGAGGTGAACATACCTTTACACGATGCCATCAAACATATACCTAAGTATGCCAAATTTCTGAAGGAGTTGTGCACACACAGGAGGAAGATGAAGGGCGAAGAAAGGATTAGCATGGGAAGGAATGTATCAGCTCTGATTGGTAAGTCGGTCCCACACATTCCTGAAAAGTGCAAGGACCCAAGTACGTTTTGCATTCCTTGTGTGATTAGGAACAATAAATTTGAAAATGCTATGCTTGATCTGGGTGCATCTATAAATGTCATGCCATTGTCTATTTATAAATCTTTGTCTCTTGGTCCTTTGCAAACCACGGGTGTGGTCATTCAGTTGGCCAATAGGAGTGTTACCCACCTGACAGGTTACATAGAGGATGTCTTGGTTAGGGTAGGNGAATTGATATTTCCTGCTGATTTCTATGTTTTGGAGATGGAGGACGGTTTCTCTCATGGATCCGCCCCCACTATTCTAGGCAGACCATTTTTGAAAACTGCCCGTACCAAGATTGATGTGTATGCTAGGACATTGTCTATGGAATTTGCTTATATTGTTGTGCATTTTAATATCCTTGATGTCATGAAATTCCCAGCTGAGGACCATTCTGTGTTGAGAATTGATACATTGGATGACATTGTTGATGAGTTTATTTTTGATGATTTTCGTTCTATGCATGAGAAGAAACATTCTTTTCTATCTTCTGTACATTCATGCATAGTATTTGAGCTAGAATCAGGACTTGAATATGATGTTGAATTGGATGTTGATTTGGATGAGAACTGTGATGTCCAGAGTATTGATGATGTCCAGGGTATTGATGATATGCGTGTTTTTGATGATTTGGATAATATTGATGATGTTGTTGATATACCTGTGATGGATATTGATCTGGACTGTGATGAGATGGGTTTTTTGCCTTTACCTGTTCATTCTTTAGAGTCAGAATGCATTAACCACGTTGTAGGAAGTACACTTGAATCTGACTTGCAGGAACCCACTCTTGAGCTGAAACAGCTCCCAGAAAACCTCAAGTACGTGTACTTGGAGGATGATGAGAGGAAATCGGTCATAATTTCCACCTCCCTTGATTCTGTGCAAGAGAAGAGGTTGCTTGGAGTATTGAGGACGCATAAGAAAGCCATAGGATGGAGTTTGGCTGACATACCTGGTATTAGCCCATCCACATGCATGCATAGAATTCTTTTGGAAGATGGGCCAAAGCCAGTGAGACAGCCACAAAGAAGGCATAACCCCGTGATCATGGATGTCATCAAGAAGGAGGTGACAAAGCTTTTGCAAGCTGGGATCATCTACCATATTTCAGACAGTTAGTGGGTGAGCCCCATCCATGTTGTGCCCAAGAAGACTGGCCTCACGGTTGTGAAAAATGAGAGGGATGAGTTGATTCCCACAAGAGTGCAGAACAGCTGGAGAGTCTGCATTGATTATAGGAGGCTCAATCAAGCAACCAGGAAAGATCACTTCCCCCTGTCATTCATTGATCAGATGCTGCAGCGCTTGGCAGGTAAATCTCATTATTGCTTTCTTTATGGTTTTTCTGGTTATTTCCAAATAAATATTGCTCCTGAGGACCAAGAAAAGACCACATTCACCTGCCCCTTTGGCACTTTTGCCTATAGGAGGATGCCCTTTGGCCTATGCAACG
>NC_028352.1:19402468-19440423 GCF_000741045.1 Vigna radiata var. radiata | reverse complement strand
TCTAATCAGGAAATGGAACTCAATAAGTTCAGAAACAATGGTACATGAAGACCATTGTCAAAGTAAGGGATCCACTATCAGAACAGTATAGTAACATTCAAATATCAAGGAGGAGGTCAGGCCAACTTAAACTAGCCTTTAGAATGCTTATGAGAAAGGGGTTACACCCTTGCGTCACATGGGATATTATACATATTTAAGGCAATTTAGTGGCTCTCCGTAAAACTTAGGAGGCTTAAATTCCAAGGACCAAAGAGAAATATAGCAACTAACTATCTAGTCAAATCCTAAAAATTCAAGCAAGGATGTCAATTGGGGAAAGAAACAGGTTCAGTGATAGACTTAGATACAAATGAGACAAATCAATTGATAAACAATATAGCAATAAGAGAAATATATTNGTCTAACTCATAAAGCATTATAAACAATAATTAAAATCAAAGATTATAATTAAAGCATTATAATTAATCCCTTGGAACAAAGACCTCTTAATAAGTAAACAAATTAAGGTCAAATAAATAAAATAGAGAACTGAATTCTTCATGTTAACAAAACTGTAGAAAAAAGTGAATTATTTAATGTTATACAATACTACCTCACTATTATGGAGAACAAATTAATATCCTTATCAANTGTATCAAGAAGTATAAAAATAAATGTTACTTGGAGTAAGCCATCTCACACAAAGAGTACATGACTAACGTAGAAAATAATATGCAAGGAGTATGCCTTATACCAACTAAGGAAACAAAATGTGAGGCTGGGGTTCTTAGTTCAAAATTAAGAGCTCTTACTGTGTAGGGAATCTGGATGCATAGAGACTGGTAGCCTACATCTAGGAGCTCATTTTCCCACATGGAGGCCCCTTTGAGTGTGCTTCCAAAGTACTTCTCAAGCAAATTAAATGAAACCTGCAACAACAAAATAAATTTAAAGGATTAATAAGTTATTCTTGTGTTTACTGTTATAATTAATTAAAACATTAAACAATCACTTGACAAAGAAGCTAAAAGGATCAATAAGTTACATCAGTCAAAACATAGTTCACTTAACAAAGAAGTCAAGTAAAACTTCTTGCAAAAGTATTATATCAGATATATCAAAACACCCTCTTCATAAAAAAAAGGAATGAAAATATCACAAATTATTTTTTTAAAACTAAGAATGCTATAAAAACAAGAAATAAACAGATTGAAGCAAAGATTAAAGAGAAAAGAAAATAGTCTTAAAAACAGATTGAAGCAAAGATTAAATAAAATATAAGCGCCATTTCATACCTCCACTGCAGTTTAACTGCTGTCACCGTTCTTTTTCTTATTAGTCAGTTTCAATCACCACAAGTGTTATTTAAATAGTTTTACTCTATTCAATTTCAATGTTTTGTCAAATCTGAATTCCTCCTTTTTCTATACACCAAAAACAAAACAAACAGTTTAAATGACCAAAAGGTCGACCCTCATAAGAAAAAAAAAATGCGTATGTGATATGGCAGGAATGGGAAAGAGGAAAACAGAGTCATGTGAAATATAGTATGTGATATGGCAGAGGGTAAGACACACAAAGGAAAAAATTGAGATTATACAAAAGGGAAAATAATTATTGTAGGAATATTAAAAAGTCACAACCAAACACAATCGCTACTAGCTAGAGCTATAATTAACAATGAGAGAAATAAGAACTTTTGAAAAATAAGAAGTTATTTTGGCAGACTTAATGGTTTCCAAATATGCACTTAATGTTATATAAGATATCTTACTGCCAAGTTAAATAGACAAAACTTTGCACCATATTGAAAACCAGATATCTTACTGCCAAGTTAAAATAAGATATGAATCTTAAACCACGATACATAAGCATTTGCACAAAGCATAACATTATTGTTTACTCTTTGAGGTGTCTTTGTCTTCATAAGAAGGAAAGTGGGAAGCCATTCCAAAACCTTCAGCCTTCTCTATAAATAACGTTACTGTAGAAAAATGTTCAAAACCCAATCATTAAAAAAGGCAGTTTACAAGATCCATATATAAGTGGTATAACAACAAATCTTACTACCCTGTCAGGTGGAATTTGGCACATCATTGAAGTTGTGGAACTTTGCTCATTAAAGTGCTGCAGAAGTATACTGTTAGAATCTAGTGAAATCCTCAAGCAAATCTCCATGGTCCTTGAATAGGGTAGCAACCTAAAAATTTTGTTTAAAAGAAAGAGTGTAAATTTCCAACCAAATATCCTATTAAAGAGAACGTAGAAAACATCAAAGCGCCCCGAAAAAGGATAGATACTATTACCTCACTATAAACCTCACTGATGTCCTTGTGTTATTTGCAATACATGTTTAAAATGTCCAAAAATGATTTGTAACCATGCTCATCACGTTGGAACCGCTTCTGTAAAAGCAAAACATTTTNATTACAAATAAGAATAAACTATATCAGCAAAACCACCAGAAAAACTGATTCTCCTTTATCTTCACCAAACTGATTGCTTCTTCAAATTCAAAACCGAAGAGAGAATCAAGGAAAAAAAGGGATTTAAGGTTTTCTGGTTTTACAAATTTAGGGATTTTGGGTTTTTGGTTTTACGAATCAAGAACTTCCCAAAACGCAAGACCCTCCCCAATCAAAATCTCCAAAAAATGCAACGTCTTCCACACACAACATGTGAACCACACCACAAAGTGTTTGTGCCAATCGAAAGAAAGAAAAAAGGGATTAGGGTTTTCTGGTTCTACGAATTTAGGGATTTTCAAATGAACAGAGAAGATTACTTAGTAGATGAATGAATAATAAANCCTAAATCAGAAGAACGAAGACTTAGTTAGAGCGAGAAAAACGAACTTCTTTGTAAGTCAGTCCGAGACAATGGTGACGAAGGAGTTAATGGAGTGCGAAGAAGAAGACAATGGTGAACTGTGTAAGAGTGAAAGAGATGGACATGGAGTGAGTGCAAGAATGAGCCCACTGAGCGAGAGAGTGAGACAGTATAAAGGAGCGAGAGAGAACGAGGGTTGAAGTGCTCGAGAGAGAGGCAGTGAGTGAAATGGGTAAGAATGAGGGAGCGGGAGAGAACTAAGGTTGCAGTGCTCGAGCTGTGTAAGAGAGAAAAATAATTCAAGTTATATTTTTATTTTTTAATTATTAATTATTTTATAATCCGTATATAAATCCGTACATAAAAAGCTTCTTATATACGGATCAGAATCCGTATATAATAATTTGTATGTAAATTGCAATTTTCTTGTAGTGACTCTCTCTTGGAGCCTTGGTGTGCCATTTTCGGTTTTCTACCATGAATGAACAAGAACATGTTTTTCTTCTTCTATTGCTTGCAACAATGCTTGTTCTTGTTTGATGGAATGAAGCTCTACCATTTCTCTCTTTAGATTTTCGTTTTGAAGGTTGTATGCTTGAGTTTGGAGCTTCTTCTTTGCTTTTTCATGGTGGTTTCTTTGATGGAAGGGAGACCCATTGTTCAATTTGGTTTTCTCATCATTTTGCTGCAGTGAATTCGAATTTATCTTCAGTTTCTTGGTTTGGAGGATGAAAATGGAGTTGTTGTCAAGTTTAGTAGTGAAAAAGGCTTAAGTTGGTACATGGGTATTGGATTCTTGAACCATTTTCTTCTAGTATTTTGTTTTTGATGTTTGGAAGCATATTTTGAGCTGGACTTTGTGATTGATGATGGTGGCTGGACGGTAATGCTAGGGAAGCTAGAGGTTTGGTTTTGTTTTGGTCAAAAAAGTTGAAGAAAGATGAGTGGTGGAGTTGGATTTATGAAGGTAGAACTTGGTTTTGCTATGCTTGTGTTGATTTGCATTTGAAACTTGGGTTTCTTTATTGTGTTCTCGGTAATGGAGAACGGAAGAAACAATTTGAATGTTGCTTGTTGAAGAAAAACCAAAAAGAGTGGTGCAAGGAGAGAGAATGCTTCATTTAATTCTTTACCTCATTTGGCCATGCAAATGAAGGGGACATTTTCCATAGGAAGGGATATTTCCATTTTGGTTTTGTCTTGCTATCACTTGAAATTGCTGTGAGTAGCTTTGGAGATGGGAGGTTATTGTGATTGTTTTCCCTTGCCTTGACTTTGCAGATGTGGCATCTTGAAAGAAGATATTAAAGCTCCCCTTTGACTTGTGGACTTTTTAGAAGCATTCTTTGCACCCAACTATTGCATTGCTCACGTGAATTTGTGTGGCTTGGTGTGTGGTTTTGTTTTTGCTGCATGGAAAGGAGTGGTGGGACGATTTTGAATGATTTGGAAGGCATATGATTGTTGTCTTGAAGTATGGTGCATATGAGACAAAGAGTCAACACATCTTGCATGGTTCATTTAAGGAAGAAAGTCAAGAATTGAAGTTGGGCCTTAGTGGACTAGGAGCTCACGGCCCAAGGGGGTTTTCTCAAGCTAATTGCACTTTTAATTTCATTTGGCAGATGAATATTGGTCACATAATTCATGGAGGAAAAAGCATGTTTAATTACCCCTTTGTTTTGCATTAAATTGCATAGTAGGATTAGTAGTTTTTGATGTCTCTAATTTAGTGTTGCATTTTATAGTCTTACTTGTGTTTAGATAATTGTTTGTTGAAATGTTGGGATTAGCACTTTATTTTAACTTGATGTTTTCTAACTTACATAGTTGAGTTTAATATCTATTCATTTTAATTTAGTTATTCGTATTCGCAAAAACGCTTTTCAAAACCCCCTCTTTTCGTGTTAGACTTGACTCTAAACTGCAGTTGGTCCTTGAGAGACGACCTAGGGGTCATTCCCTAGCATTATACTGCAGTTCTAAATTGCAATCAAATTTGTATGGGCAGCGACACCCATCAATCTCTATTCTCAAATCTGCATAAATATCTGAAGCATTCCTTTTTTGTTAATGCAAAAAGGGGGAGAGATTTATATGAGAGTATGAGAACAAGTAAAAATGCTTTGTGAAAGGGGGAGAATAGTCTGTCTCATACTTTATTTGCTTGTTATTATGTTGTACATGCAAAGTAATTGAACTGTATTAAATCTTTTGCTATATGTTAATACTCTGTCTTGTGTTGAATTGTACAAACCTTGTTGAGTTATTAATCATGGTTGTGCATCATCAAAAAAAGGGGGAGATAGTTGAGATTGTTGACAACACAAACTTTATATCAATCTAGTTTTTTATGATGACAACACAATGCTTATTAACAGTACACATGTTGCTGCATTACATGTTCTTAATCTGAGCTGAGTGTTATATCTGTTAAACATGTTTAGATTTACTTTGATGTATGTTCCTATGTTAATTGTGTGATATATTTGTGGAACATACTTGTATGATTATATGCAATTCAAACTGCTGTCAAAGTATTTTAATCCACAATTTGGAAAATGAAAAATCACAAGCACTTTTATAAACTTGTAATTGTGTGACAAAGTTCTAGTCCAATCGAATACACCTGTAATTGATTCGACTATTCTAAAACCTTTGTACAGATTTTGAGAACTAGTGCTTTGTGATGTTTTGGATTAAAAAGAATTTCAAAATATTTTTACACGTGTCAGTCGACTTTGTCCAATGTACATTCGATTGTTTTATTGATCTGTTTTGGAATTCCATTATGCTTACACGCTCCGATGGCTATATTTTTAAAAGTTAGTTAAGCATTGATGACTTGGTCAACTGTATTAATGTGTGTTGATTTTGGTTGACTGAGAGCCTCTATGTTGACTGTCTGTTATAACTGTATTAATACAGTCAACTGGATTAGTAGGCTATTTGACTAAGAAACAATCTGACTGACAGAAAACTATAAATTGATTGAACACGAGTTTTTCAGAGACTTTTGATGATCTGACATTTTCATTTCTTGTTTCAGATTGAATTCTCTGTGTTAATAGCTCCAAGAATTCTCCAAGAAGACGGTAGTGGTCTATCTTGAGAGAGATTCAAAGGTAGAAGGCTTATGCGGTGACTGTGTGATCATTATCTGCACGAAGAAGATGCTTCTTGATTGATCTTTGAAGGCTTGACATCCTGTGAAGACTGCTGCATTGTGTTGAGGCTTGGCAGATTGTTCGACGTGGGTTCAGATTGCAGAAGAGGGGATTCTTGCTACAAGTCTAGTTTTGGTTATTGCAGCTATATTTTTGTTTTGGGTTAGAGAGGAGATTTATATTTTTGACGTGAGGTCTTCTATAAATTCCTTGTTGTAAAAACCGCAACCATTATAGTGCATTTGCTTCCTGGGTTGGAAGGACACTGGATGTAGGCATTGTTGGCCGAACCAGTATAAAAACCAGTGTTTGATTTTCTCTATCCCTACACTCTTTTATTTCAGTCGACTATATCTATTACACAGTCAACTACGTTTTTCCACTGGATAGAAATTTTCATTACTTCCATTTCAAGAAAGATAAAAAAGCTTTATACTTTTGTTTCAAGATTGCGAAAAGATATTGTTTTTGAAACAACACCAATTCACCCCCCTCCCCCTCTTGGTGTAAAACGAAGCCAACCTGTTTCCTAACATCATCAAATCCTAGAAAAACAATGCAAGAACAAGCATAATATCTCTAAAAACAACTTTTTACTCTCTTTTGACTAAACGAAGTGTTTTACTTGATTCTAAGCTCATTCTAAGCCATAAAGGGTGTGTTCTGGTATCAAATTTAAGTGTAAAAATAACAGTTTTTAGACCGTTATCATGTCTCAAAATGGGCTGAAACGTTAACCTAAAAGAGCCACCTTGATGGTCTTGGAGACCATGGAGAAATTCTCTCCAATAAGAGAGAGACAAGAGGCAAAAATCCTCTCAAATGAGAGAGTGACATGTGGCCACTACCTATGGAAAAACTCTCCATTCCTAGAGTGACACATGGCCACTAACTAGGAGGAAAACTCTCTAATGGGAAGCCTCCACATCTCTAGGACGAAATCTTGCTCCCTTGTCCGCTAAGCTTAGCCAAAATGTTGACCCCTTGGTTAACACACCCATTTTGGACATCCAAGCATAGTCAAGTTTGGGCCTTGACCCTTTGTTGACTTGTTTGGTCAAAATCCTATTCTATGCCCAAAATACAAGGCCCAATTGAAATCCTTTACTACTAGGCCCACAATACAAAGCCCAAATAAAATCTAGACTACTTGGCCCATAATACAAAGCCCAAATAAAATCTAGACTACTTGGCCCAAAATACAAGGCCCAAAATTATTCTAACACTACTAAATCTTCATCATGGCTTTAGATGGCCTAAGAGAAAGAGTATAGGTCAATCTTCCATAGATGTCTCCAACTCTTCATGAATATGCTAGCTCCTGGCAAAGGGTATGCCATCACCATACCAAGGGACAATACAACTTATATGGTGATGAATCCAGCGTTAATCCATCTGGTGCAGAGCAACCAATTTTATGGCTTGTCAAATGAGAATCCATATGATCATTGGAGAGCATTCAATGAAATTTGTAATACAGTAAAGATGACTGGAGTTTCAGACGACAGGATCAAACTTAGCTTGCTCCCTTTTTCACTTGGAGGCAACGCCAAGTTGTGGTTAAATTCATTCCCACAAGGAAGCTTCACAGCATGGGAGACTGTGGCATCCAAATTTCTGAATAAGTATTTTCCGCAGTCGAAAATTAGTCAAGGAAAGCTGAAGATTTCTTCCTTCAGACATGGGATGGAGGAAACTCTTGGACAAGCATGGGATAGGTTTAAAGGCTTGTTGAGAAAAACTCTTGTTCATGGGTTTGACAAAACAACTTTGGTGCTTGCATTCCTTGGAGGTCTTAGTACACAGTCTAAGATGATGTTAGACGCTTAAGCTGGAGGCGACATACAAAAAAAGACTGAGGACGAGGCTTATGATTTAATTGAAAGTATGATTGTGAATGAGCAAGAAAGTCATAGTGAAAGGGGTGCAACAACTCATAAAAAGGGGAGTTCTACATTTACCTGCAGATGATGCATTATTAGCTCAAAATCATTTTCTTACTCTGTGTCTTAGGAATGTGTCTCAGGCTCAACAACTTTGTGTCTCAGGAATGTGTCTAAGGCTCACTCAACTTCCAAAGGAGATCAGGAATGTGTCTCAAGCTCAACAACTTTGTGATTTTTGTGGTGGTGACCATATGAATGGTCAATGTGCGGTGCCTGAAGAGATGCAAGAAGAGGAAAACTATATGGGTAATCAGTTCCTATATAGTTAGGGAAATTTCAACCAAGGCAATTATAGCCAAAGTTGGAAGAACCATCCTAGTATTGCATAGAGTCAAAACAACCCATCTGGGAAAACAAAAGGCCTTTTCAATAATAGACCGCAACCACAACCATCTTTGTGGCAACAAGTGGCCAGCTTGACAGAGAATGTTAGAGACCTTAATGACAAATTTGATAAATTTATGAAGGTTTATGATTCTCACTATGCGAGTAATCAAGCCAATTTCAAAACTCTGGAAATGCAAATTGAAAAGAGGATGGAAACCATAGAGAAGAACCAATTTAGGCCTAATACTGATGTTAACCCTAAAGAGGAATGCAAAGCAGGAAAAGAAATTATTGAGATTGAAAGTAGTAAGGAGGAGGAAGATGAAAAATAAATCATTGAGCTAAGTAGTGAGGGAGAAGAAGAAGAAGAGGAGGAGAAAAAAATAGAGAGAAAATAAAATCACCGTGAGCAATTTAGAGAGATTTTTAATCAGGTGATTGTGGTGCCTTCAGTTAAACCACTCCACCAAATTCCTGTTTACTCCAAGAAAATAAAGTATTATCTTGGAGAGGTGATAGATTTAGATGAAGAGGAAATTGAAGAACAGGGAGCTTATACACGGCCTAAGAAAAGAAAGCATCCGGCTAAAATGAAGGATCGAGGAAGTCATACTCTTCCATGTGCTATAGGAGATGTGGATGTTGGAAGAGCTATGCTAGATTCTGGATCTAGTATTAATATGATGCATGTGTCCTATTTGAAGAAAATTGGAGGGCTAGTATTGAAACTATCTAATCTTTCTGTGATGGTAGCAGATGGATCTACTAAGTGGCCGATTGGTATGGTGGAGGATGTTATTGTTCGTGTGGAGCATCTTGAGTTCTTGGTTGATTTTATAGTCATGGATATGGACACGGATGAAAGAATTCCAGTGATTCTGGGAAGGCCTTTCTTGAAAACTGCCAAATTAGTATGAGTATCTATGATGGGAGGATTATGTTAAAGGAACAATAAAATGTCTTAATGTATACTGGCTCTGAGGAGAAGATAGCACGAAAAAAAAAGGAGAGCCAAATTTAAAGCTTCAAGAAGAGATACTGCAGCTAGAGGAGATATAGGTACTAATGTTGGTTGTAATTTTTTGCAAATACCTAAGGAGGAAGATATTGATAAAGGAATCCACCATGACTTAAAAGAAGCAACACTCCAACCTGGTCCAAAGGTGAAATACAAGGAGAAGGAGTGGTTAGCGAAAGAGCTTAAAGAGAAAGGAGTGGTGGAGATTGAAAGACCATACTCCTGACTAGTCAAAGAGGTGGATAGGAGGCAACTGATGAGTTGGTGGGATGACGACACCAATTTGGGCAAGAAGACACGAGTTTGTTGGGAGATATCCCAGTTGTTGTAAAACATTATTTTTTATTATTTCATTATTTGGACTTGTAATTTGGATTTTTGAACAATTTTTGGGTAGCATCTACTGAGGGATGCTAATTAATTATGTATCTATGAAGGATACAGGTAAGTACACCTACTGGAAGGTGTTGGGAGGGACTTACTGATGAGTGCTTGAAAAGGTTTGGGTCAGGCTCGTGACGTTAAACAAGCGCTACCTAGGAGGCAACCTAGTTGATTGTTTTCTTATTTTTAACTCTGTTTTAGTTGCATTATAGTCTTAAAGTCTTGCATAAGAGAGGGGAAGTGAATAAAATTGAAAAATTGAAAGTTGAAATCAAGTGTTACAGGTTCTAAAACGTGAAGACAAGCCAAAAAGGGGGAGAAGATTTTTAACGCCCACCGCTCAGCACTTATTTGGCTGCTCAGTCGTGGCGTCGCGGACTACAACATGGGCTTTTCAAAAGCTCAGCGTTAGAGACCCATTTTCACACTTTTAAAACCTTCCTAGGGTGCGTCCAAGCGTCCTCTACATACCCTAGCATTTTGCTTTCACTTTCAAGAGCATTATAAAGGTTTCCCTTCACTTTTCTTCTCACCCACTCACCAAAATTTCATAGTTCTTCACTTTTCACCCATTCCATTGACAAAGTTTAGGGTATTTGGTGAGAGCATTGCATTGGAGAAGCATCTATCATCATTCATAGATTATTTGCAAGCATCTAGAGTATCTCCACTCAAGTAAGGCATGCAATTTCATTCTTAGGGTTTCTAGAATTGAAATTTTTGAAGAACATGTGTAGATTAGGGCTTTTGCTTTCTATGCATGATTTGATGAAATAGAAACATTTTGTACCGATTAAATTGCATGATTTTGTTCTGTAATTGAGTAATTTATGATTGGGTGGCACTACAGGAAAAGCGCGATTTACCTACGACATTTTACCGAAGGCCTTGAGGTTGTGGGTAATGAGATGATTACCGAAGGCTTTTGAGCCATCGGTAAGTTCCTCCGTTATTTAAAATCTCAGTTGGGGTTTTCGTTCCCCAATTTCATTTTCTTCACCCTTCGTCGATTTCGTCTGTTTCTTCACACACTTCCCTCCCTTTTCATGTCCCGCCTTTTCTTCACCCTCCCTGACTTTCTCGGATAGTTATGGTGGTGGTCGTTCACGGTGGTCTTGGGCTAGGGTTCGTTGATCGTGGTTCCTTGACGGTGCGTTCTGGTTTCAGAGTCTTGGGCTAGGGTTCGAGTGGTTGCTGCGTTGAGGGCTGGTGGTGTCGAGGGTGAGTATCAGCATAAATTAAAACCAAAATTTGTGTCCAAAACCCTATTTCCCTCTCCCCTGCAAATCATTTGCTCAGGCGCATTGTCTCACTATCGCGGTTGTTCTTAGGCGTAAGTGCGTCATACAAGGGCATTGCGGTAATGACGTGTTGTGGATGCTGCGTTGAGTGGTCGAGGTGTACTGGTTTACTGGAGCTGGGCCTGCCTTTGTAGAGGTGAGTGTGCTATGCATTTATGTTCTAGTTTATTTTGACAAGTCTATATTTTGAACTAGTACATATTGAAGTAAAAACAGATCAGTAAGCTCTTGATGCCTTGTTGAGGTAAAAACTGAGATTAAAAGAAATAAGTACATTGATATAGACTCTGTTTTTAATGTTTGTTTCTAAAGTTCAAGTTCATAATTACCTACTTTGATTCCTCTGTCAAAACTCGTTTGCTTGTCAGATTTCAATGTTACCCAGTTCATCCCTATATGTGTGCAATGTGTTTTGTGTTTAGGGATATTTTATAAATTGTTTGTGTTTCACGTGGTTAAGAAGGTGTGATATGCATTTATTCATGAATATGCCTATCTAGAGTGTTTTAGACTATACTATCCGGAATTAACCAAATATTTTCAAGAATATTACAAAAACTTTTTGCCTCTTGTATTTTACAGTAGATTATTATGAGTTTGAAATAATAAATCTTTGAGTATTGCGAATTGCTTCGGGCTTCAGGGTAGTGTAAGGCTAACTGCTAGTACTTACAGGTACTTAAAAAGTTTGGTGTACTGCTAGTGTAAGGCTAAGTCCAAGAACCGTTGTAGTTGTTCTAAAGGTAACTTTCATTATTTTTTTGTAAAGACTATGATTTGGTTTTTCCTATTTTATAATTTCATTTAGACCCTTATAACTGTTTATACCTTAAAACTATTGGTACGACGTGTTATTTTGGATGTATGAAGCATGAGTACTAAAAGGCTATTGGCATATCTGTAATACCTGTGAATGTTGGATGAATTATGATATTCTTTGATGATTGTGGAACCATGGTATTGTTTTGTGTTAATCTGGTCTGAGTATGAGTTGTATAGGTGAAGACTAAGATATATACATGTAAATATCATCACTAATTGGTTGAATCTGTGATTTGTAGAAATTAGAATTCTATTTTGTAAAATGAATGATGAATTATAATAATTTGAAGTAAGATTGAATAAGACATTTTGGATTTATGCACTAATATTATGTATGATGTTAGATAGTGAAGAATAATCCTAAGTCAATGGAAACTGCTTTTGGGCTGGTAACTATCGTGATGCTATCTTCATACATGAACATTGTCTTTATCTGGAAGAAAAAGGGGAAAAACCATGTATGTTGAAGGGTAGAAAGATAATGAGTATTTTGTTGTTTGAAGCTGTGAATCATGGTGATGAATGAATGCTTGGAAATGGTTTGTAAATTTCTTGAATTTATTAATTGTGTGCATAAGTTACTGATTTTGTATGTCTCTAGGTTAACTCATTAAATATATATTATAAAATATTATAAAATATTAGAACTTTAATATTATAAAATATTAGAACTTTAATGTTTTGTGTGTTAAGAGTTATTTAATTTGTACGTTAAAAGTCAATAAAATGTTCTTGAGAGAATGAGAATGGTGCAGGTTATTACAGTTCCAACTCTCTTACAGGATTCAAGGTAGAAAATTTGAATTGACCAGCACTAAGATATATGAGTGTAACACATGCATCTCAAAAAAACAAGCATGGCTTTGAAGCTCCACTTTCACTGATCATTACCTTTTTGCTTAATTATTTCTTCAACATCAATTATATATAATAATAATTAGTTGTAGCTCACAAGAAAACACAAAGAAAGAAACATTGGACTCGACCAGTTATACTGGAGTGGAATATTGTGTTCTCATCAAATCAAATCAATTAATCACAACTACCTGATGTCAATGAGCCATTATTCAACGCAATCCTTAATTATAATTAAGAATCGATGTTAATTTTGTTTCAATAAATCTCAATTTCAACTTCCCATTTTACCAAATCTCCATATGAAAGTGAAACTAAGTGTTATTTAACTTAAAGAAAATAAAAAAGTACATAATAATAGTAAATTATACAATGTGAGAAGAAGATAAGTAGTAAAAACTCAGAATCCATTAATTCATAAGAAAAAAGGCTCTTCATGTTTGATTATTCTTTTACTGATTCTGTATGTGTCTCTTATACTTACGCATTGTATATGTGCATCATTGTCATGTTTGATAACTTTTTTGCTTATCTAGAATCTTCATGTGTTTTTTTTTAGATTGAATTGGTCACCTTGTCATGCTTGTTCTAAATTATGAGTAATTTTCTGCTTGTGTGCTATTTAGTTTATATTACTGTCTTATTTTCTAGGAGTATGCTTTCTCACCTACAACACAGGTAATAGAGCTTGGAGCAGGGGAGTCCAGAGAAGTTATTTTCCAGGCCACGCATACAGGTTTCACTTTAGTTACCCTTTCTTTCATTTATTGCAACAATAAGTATTTTTAGCTTTATTTGAATAGTGGTTCCAACATTTTCTTTAAAAATCACTGAAAATTTGAAACCAATTGTCCAACACTATCCTAAACTTTGAATGTCTTTTCCTTGGATTAGAAAAGATATCTAACTCAAATTCAAGTATTCCCTTACTTTAAAATATTTTCCTAATTTATGTATCCGATGTCATTTGCCATTTTTATTGATATGATATTTTTGCAATATGAAATTATGGAAGTCCTATTGTGGCCTATCAAAAAAGTAATTCACTTAGAGTAACCACACCATATAGCACTCAAATCTAAAGCTTAGAACCATCACCAAAATTTAGGATAGTTTTTATTTTGGTGAAAACATATGGAGCTTAAGAGACAATTTCAAGGGGAACAATCATCCCTTTTCTTTTGCATTGTTCACTTTAAATCCTCCCAAAACTGTAACTGCAATTCAATCAATCATCCAGATTAAGGAAATATCATTCATGTTTTCCTGTGAACAATACATACAACAATGAAAACTCTGGAGCTCAATACCTCACATAACATGCTTTCTCACACATCATTCATTCATACACCCTGCTTAGCATCATAACCACAATCATAATTCATCACACATTTGTTCACATAGTTAGTGAACTTTTTCACTGGATATCAACATGCAACACAACTCAATTATCATCCACATCCAATCATCATTGAATAGACTTATGATGCATGTTATTCAGTCAAACATTTTCAGAAAAGTATTCAACCCAAGCATAGACATTGAAAATAAAAATCCAACCTACTCTAAAAAAAAAGTGAAAGAGAGAACCTAGGTTGCCTCCTAGTAGCGCTTGTTTAACGTCACGAGCCTGACCCAAACCTCATGGATCCACCAACATCATTACTAAGGCAAATTGTTCCACATCTCCTCCCAAATAATGTTTGAGCCTCTGGCCATTGGCTATCCAGCTCCGTTGTTGATTATCATCATTTGAATGCTCTAATTCCACCGCTCCATTTTGGAATACACGCTTTACCAAAAAAGGTCCTGACCATTTTGATTTCAACTTCCCAAGAAACAGCTTTAATTGTGAGTTAAATAGTAACACCAACTCCCCTAGATAATCAACTCTTGATCAGCTTCCTATCATGATAAAATTTCACCTTGTCTTTGTAACTCCTAGATGAATCATATGCATGCAGCCGCATTTCCTCAAGTTCTAGCAACTGATTTCTTCGTTTGCTTTGGGTTTCATTAGGATCAAAATTTAAAAATTTCAAAGCCCACAAAGCTTTATGCTCCATCTCAACTGGCAAGTGACATGCTTTTCCATAAACCAACTGAAAACATGATAACCCCATAGAAGTTTTCATGGCACTTCTATATGTCCAGAGAGCATCATCTAGTTTTTGTGACCAATCTTTTCTTGAAAAAGTGATAGTCTTTTCTAGAATTCTTTTGATCTCCATGTTAGAAACTTCAGCTTGGCCATTCGTCTGTGGATGATAAGGTGCAGCCACCTTATGTTTTACCCCATAATGTTTAAGTACCTTAGCTAGCTAAGTATTACAAAAGTGAGATCCCCCATCAATGATGAGTACCTTGGGAGTTCCAAAACGTGAAAAGATTTGCCTTTTTAGGAATTTGATCATAGTATTAGCATCATTCTTAGGACATGCTAGAGCTTCAACCCATTTACACACAATCAACAGCTACTAAAATATATTCATTATTGAATGATGGAGGAAAGGGTCCAACAAAATCAATACCCCAACAGTCAAAAACTTCAACTTCCAGAATGCCTTGCAATGGCATCTCATGCCTCCTTGAAATAGACCCTGTCTTTTGACATTTGTCACAGCTCCGAGCATGATTATGGGCATCTTTAAACAAAGTCGGCCAATAAAATCCTGCTTGCAGAACTTTTGCGGCATTGCGCTCTCCATTATAATGACCTGCATAAGGAGCATTATGACAATGCCACAAAATCTTTTCTGCTTCTTCCTTCGTTACACATCTCCTCAAAAGATTATCTGCTTCTATCTTGAATAAATACGGATCATCCCAAATGAATTGTTTGGCATCATATAAAAATTTCTTTTTCTGTTACCAATTACATTCTTCAGGAATAACACCTGCAGCTTTAAAGTTAGCTAAATCAGCAAACCAGGGCCTTTGCTAAATATATAAAAGAGTTTCATCTGAAAACGACTCCCAGATTTCTTTCTCCTTGCTTGTTACTTCATCATTGACTAACCGAGATAAATGATCCGCAATTAAATTTTCACTTCCCTATTTATCACGAATCTGTATGTCAAATTCTTGTAACATAAGCACCCATCTAATCATCTGTGGCTTTGAATCTGGTTTTGTCAATAAGTACTTTATAGTCGCATGATCCGTATAAATAATCACCATAAATTCAATGAAATAAGATCTAAATTTCTCCAATGCATAAACTATAGCCAAAAACTCTTTTTCTGTAGTAGCATAATTCAGTTGGGCTTCATTCAAAACTTTACTAGCATAGTAAATAGCATGAAATACCTTTTCTCTTGTCTGACTCAACACAGCACCTATGGCATAGTCGCTAGCATTACACATAAGTTCAAACTCTTTATTCTAGACTGGAGCTACAATCACTAGAGCAGAAATCAATCTTTTCTTCACAATATTAAAAGCTTGCAAACACTCAGGGCTCATTACAAATGGTTTCTCTTTAACAAGCAAATTACTCAATGGCTTAGCAATCTTTGAAAAATCCTTGATAAATCGTCGATAAAATCCAGCATGACCTACGAAACTTCGAATTCCTTTCACATTTGTTCTTCGTGGAAATTTTTCAATAACCTCCACTTTTGCCTTATCCACTTCAATCCCTCTAGCTGAAATTTTGTGCCCCAACACAATCCCTTCTGTAACCATAAAATGGCATTTCTCCTAATTCAGAACAAGATTTGTTTGAACACATCGTTTAAGAACAACATCCAGGTTGATCAAACATCTTTGAAAAGAATCCCCAAAAATTGAAAAATCGTCCATGAAGACTTTTATGCTTTTCTCCATGAAATCAGCAAAGATTGCTTGCATACACCTCTGAAATGCGGCAAGGGCATTAAATAATCCAAATGGCATCTTTTTGTAAGCAAATATACCAAAAGAACATGTAAAAGTTGTTTCCTCTTGGTCTCCAGGGTCTACCACAATTTGTTTATATCTAGTGTAGCCTTCTAGAAAGCAATAATAAGCTTTTCTAGCCAATCTTTCTAACATTTGATCCATAAAAGGTAAGGGAAAATGACCTTTCCTGGTAACTGTATTTAGTCTCCTGTAATCAATGCACATTTGCCAACCAGTAATTGTCCTTGTAGGAATAAGTTCATTCTTTTCATTATGAATGATAATCATGCCCCCTTTCTTTGGTACAACTTGAACTGGACTCACCCATTTGGTATCAAAAATATGATAAATAATTCCTGCTTCCAATAACTTCAATACTTCCTTTCGCATAACTTCTTTCATAACAAGATGAAGTCTCCTTTGCGGTTGAGCTACAGGCCTATAATCATCTTCCATAAGAATTCTATGCATACAATATGTGGGACTTATACCTTTGAGATCTGCAATTGACCAGCCTATAGCACCTTTGTTTGCTTTTAAGACTCCCACCAGCTTTTCTTCTTCTTCTGGAGATAATGAAGTACTAATGATGACTGGCTTTCTTCCATTATCTTCCAAAAACACATATCTCAAGTGCGGTGGTAACTCCTTCAGTTCAACCTTACTTTCTGGAATTTTTTCTTTAAGCTCAATTTTTTCAAAAAGAGCTTTTTTTGCTGGAATTTCTTTTGTTGCCTCAAAATCCTGAACACATTCTTGCTTTATTTTATCCTCCTATTCATTCAAATCTTCACATTCATTAATAAGAGTCCTCTCCAAAATGGATGCATTACGAACTCTATTTTCTTGCGTCATACATAGTTCTTCCACAATGTCTATTTGAAAGCATGACTTGTCATCTTTTCGATGTGACATGGCTTGAAACACATCAAAATCCACCTCTTCATCTTGTACCTGGACTTTAAGCTTGCCCTTTTCAACATCAATCACAATCCTAGCTGTCTTCATGAAGGGTCTTCCAAGAATCAAAGGTGCATCTCCACTTTCTTCCATCTCCATTATAACAAAATCCACTGTAAATAAGAATTTAGCAACCTTGACTATCACATCTTCAGCAACTCCATATGGATATTTGAGAGATCTATCTGCTAATTGAAGAACCATTCTTGTTGGTTTGATCTCCAATCCTCTAATCTTTTTGAACATAGAAAGAGGCATCAGATTTATACTAGCTCCTAGATCAATCAAAGCTTTCCCAACCTTTAACTCTCCAATAGTACATGGAATAGTGAAGCTCCCTCGATCTTGTAATTTAGGAGGTAATGACCTTTGTATGATGGCACTGGAATTCCCTTACACCTCAATCGTTTCCTTTTCAATATACTTCCTTTTTTTCGTAATGAGTTCCTTTAAAAACTTTGTACGATGGTATTTGCTGAAGTGCCTCAGAGAATGGTATAGTTATTTCCAATTTCTTGAAAATCTCCATAAAATGCTCAAACTGCTTTTCTCTCTCCTTTCTAGAATATATCTTTGGGTACGACAGTGGTTTTTCGTACTCTTTCTCTTTAAATTTTACAGCCTCCTTTTCCTGATTTTTGTTCATCATATTTTTCTCTATCTCACATTCCTCCCTCTGATCACTCTTTTCTTCAACACATTCTTTTTCTTTTTCTTTTTTCTCAACCTTTCTTTCCTTTAATATTCTCCCACTTCTAGTAACAATCTCACATGCTTCTTCCACATTACTTTTCTCCACACAATCAACATCAAACACACTTCTATTCATAATTCTCTGAAAAATTTCTTCCGATTCTGCACTCCTTTGTATAGGCATGAAATGAGGATGTTGTGGGACTATTGAAGCTTCTATAACTGCATGCGATAAATCAGATAATGTTTTTGTCACTATTTCCAACTGCTAAGTGATTATATTGTTTTGCTCCCTCGACACAATTTTATTTTGTAACATCGAAACTTCTTCAACAACATCAACATGTGCACCATGCGTTTCTTTATTATCTGCCATAATTTCTATCAAGTCATAAGTTTCGTCCTCAATCTTCCTTCTTACGTCTCCTCTGGCTGCAACATTCAATATCATTTTTTATTGCATGTTCAAACCTCCAAGGAATGCGAGTATGTAAGATGTCTTATCGAACCCATGGACTGGGGTTTTCCTCAACAGGCCTTTAAATCTGCCCCACGCCTGTCCAAGAGTCTATTCCATTCCTTGCTTGAATGAAGAAATTTCCAGCTTCCCTTGATTGATCTTTGTCTGTGGAAAGAATTTATTAACAAATTGTGTTGTCACAGCCTCCCAATTTCTGAAAGTACCTTTTGGGAATGAATGCAACCATGCTTTAGCGTTTCCTCCAAGAAGGAAAGGAAACAAGCTGAGTTTGACCCTGTCATCAGAAACTCCGTTCATATTGACGGTATTGCAGATTTCACTAAAAGTAGTCAAATGATCATAGGGATTCTCATTTGACAACCCGTGAAATTGGTTGCTCTATACTAGCTTGATGAGTGCAGGGTTCATCACCATGTTTGTTGCATTATCTACTGGCATGGCTATACTGTTGAAGTGCAAAGGACCCATCGTGTTTGATGCGTCCGCTAATGTGCGTCTTGGAGGAGGTTGGTCCACCATTTCCTCTATGACCTGTGCAAAAGTCTCTAGGGAAGATTGCAAAAGTCTTTCAGGAGAGGGAAAATTTTCACGTGAAGGATGTCTAATTTTCCTTCCTATCCTGTCTGATAGCCCTTCAAGAATAGGTTGTTGGTTCTTCTTACTCCTAGTGTGTATTGCTTCTTACATACACAAGAAACAAAAACCTTAAAAGCACTTTTAAAGGAAAAATAAAACAAAAATATATATAAACAATAATTAGAAGCAAGTCAAATTTCAGTCAATTCACACTACTTGAAAAAGTTAAACCTCGAGTCCCCGGCAATGGTACCAAAAACTTGTTAACACTCTGGCAAGTGTATCAGATCTTTTCAAGTAATATAATTGTTAACTCTCTCTCTCTCCCTCTCTCTCTCCCTCTCTATATATATATATCCACAGTTTAATAAGATTTATTGTAACAAGCACGTGTTAAAGTTAACTATGAGATTTTTTCCATTTTGTTATTTTGCGTAACTGGTAGTAGATTGGTGAAGAAGAGGGGGATGCACGAAATAAGAAAATGAAAGAGGTCTTTTCTATCTTTTCCGAAGAAGATTCTCAAATATGTGGTCGTTTTCTCCCTCTGGGTTTAATGCTGAATTCGAGATTCTCATAATGTAGTTAATAATGGTGCCCTACTTGGCCGGCATCGATGTGATTCAATTTTCTTTTTCTCACTGTGAATTCCACCCAATGTTGCACCACCATATTTCCATGGAAAATCTTTGATCTCTTTTGTCCTTATGCGAGATTTCAACTTGCACGCGTGGAATTGGGGAACATCTTCAACTTGCCGAGCTTAATTAAGTAGAGCTTCACAACAACATTATTCATTGCGATAAAGGTTCCAAGTCCAATTTTCAATTATTTGCACTTTGAATGAAAACCAAATAATATTATATGTTGTGTGAAAAGTGGTGTAATAGGGTGTGATGATGAGGGTGATCATGTTTCCTAAGGGCTGTCACAAATCCTAAAAGTTTGCTGAAAAATATATTTGGACAAAGATAAGGCTTGAGAGAGTTGTTTGGAGAGGAGTGTTTGGCATTTAGTAGTAGAAGGAGGGTAGTGGCTAAGGCAAGAGAAGAAGACAAAAGTGTTTTGACTTTTATGTCCACTTACATGTATCAAACCCATCTTTATCTGTTCAGCATTTGCCATTCCATTGCAAATGTTAGGAATCCATTTAAAACACCGTCATCGGCATGACTTGTGGAGAAATTTTTATTTGGATAGAGAGGGAGATTTGGAACCTGAGTTACGAATTAATTATATTTGATAACTTTTCATATAAAACATTAATCTTTAATTTTATGGGTTTTGTTTTTTTATATATCACTTTTAACATATTTTGATTTCTAAACAGTTTTTTAAAATGAGTTGAGTTTAATCACAGGTTTCTATTATAATAAGATATATTTGTTTCACTTTTGTATTTCAATATACTTTTTCTAATCCTAATTACAAATAGGTTTTTTTTATAGTTGAATATACTTATTTTCATATCAGCTAAACACTAAAACAACCATTATCCTGTTGACAAGTGTTTAGAAATTTTTAAAATTTATCACTTATAAAGCAAAATTTCTCAAAAAAATAAAAATAAAATTACATCACATTAACTGAAGATTTAATATTTATGAATTTTCTTTTCTTAAATATTACTCAACTTTCCACATTCAACTCATTATGTATTTTTAGAGTATAAATTAAATATCTACGAAAAGTAGGTTGATATTTGGTATCATTGTTTTTAACCTTAAAAACCATCTTCATCCTAGTGTGTCGTATTTGCATAATGCCATATTCAGTGTAGAGATTACACGTAGCCTGATAATATGATACCTCTACGCATTCAATCCCTGTCCCTCCCATCCCTGTATTCTTTCCTCATCAGCTACTGCTATGTGTACATAATTATCATTCATAATTGTTCCTGTTTCTTTGCATGCAAATGCAGACCACGACCATCTCTTTATTGCATGGAACCTTCCGTTTCAAAAAATGAACTTTTTGTTTCCATGTGATGCAACGAGGATAGAATAATTGCAACGAGGTCCACTTTCATACTATTTCATTTTTTAATACACTTTTTACAAAATCAAGTATGTATAGCTGGATCCAGTAGTTAAAATTGAATACATTTTTTTATTTTATTTCAGAAAATAAAAATTTAAATATTATGATTTAAGTGTGACTTGTCTACCTAGTTCTTTTATGGGCAATTGGTATATAACTTGCAATAATTTTTTCTATAATATATAATTTTCTAAATAAGAATTGAGTTGTTACAAATTTAACCTATACTACAAGATAAGATAATTGATACAACATGATACAACATGCATATGCATAATTATTTGGTATAAAAATATTTCTAAATATTAAATATAATAAAAACTATGTATGAGATTAATCTTTTTATGTTGAATATACACATAAAATATTGTATTTATAATATAAATAATATGGGTCATCATTAATGCAGTGAAGGAAAACAATCGTGGTTGTTTTTTAATATAGGTCTCGGTTTTAGAACCGCGACATATACGGGTGAGGTAAAAAGGTCTAGGACTTTAGGTCGCGGTTCCAACCGGGGTAATAATCCTGGGATATGACAGTGGTTCTTTCTTGAACCGTGGTCAAAACCTTTTTTATTTAAAATTTTGTGTAACCTTTGGCCTCGATTGTGGTTGAACCGAAACCATAGGTAGGCTCTCAACCTCAATTTTGGTGACAACCGCGACCTATTCTCCTGCAATGTTTTTTAGTAACAGGTCTGTTTTTGTGACATACACTATCATAAAAACAGACTTGCATATCAAACAATTCCATAACAACATAGATTAAACACAATAGTCAATATTTACATCACATAATGTAATAACTATAAATAACATGTTCTAATGTATTTTAAATCTAATAACTATGAACTATTATATAATCTAACTAAATGTTTTGCAATTGCTTTCCTCAGGAATGTTAGTGGCTTCTCAGGAATAAGAGTAGGAGTCTTGAATCTCTACACAAGACAATTGATATTAATTAGTGTATATGAATTCCAAATGTTGGAGAAAATCAAAATTCATTAAATTTAAATATTACCGTTTCCTAGCCTCTTATGATATGGGCACGAATAATGTGGGTCCTCCAATACATTACATAGTACTCGCGCTTATATGACCCATTTTGTATGTTACACTACAATATGTCATCACAGTTGTAAATAGTTAGTTAAAATCATTAAAACAAAACAACTATAAGAAAGTATGGCTTTTAGCATATGTCAAACCTTGAGAGCAATCAATGCAAGCTTTCTAATGTTAGCAATTGATCTCCCAACCAAAATCATACTTGCTGAAATAGAACTATATATATAAAAAAAAATAGCATTCATTTATATAACAAAGAAAGTCCAAACATTGAGGTTCTTACCAATCAACTGCTTGTCTAAAATCTGTGGGAGGAAACTTGTGCAATGAGCAGAACCACAAAACATAGCTCTCCTATACAGAAATAACAAGTAGTTGTCAATGGTGTCTGAAATTCATAATAACTTAATTATTATATATTAAAATCACATATGGAACTTTATTATGTTAACAAAGTTCACTTACCCAGATATATAAGGAATAAAATGTATTTTATTCCCGCTTGCAAATCTTCTTGTGAGATATGTTGTGATCTCATCAAAATCATTTGTTTCATGAATGATTTAGAGATTAATGAACCCATAGTCATCATTGTACCCCAAGTTGTTACTGATACCAAACATATACCTAAAATCAAAAATTACCTTTGATATAAGTATACTTGATATATAAATCAATTTTATATAAATAATTGCTCCTTTACTTACATCATCCATAGTTGAACTAATGTAATATTCAACTCTTTTGTTCCCGACGCAAGCTCTCTGACATCATGGCTATGCAGGTATATTGGGACCTAAGAGTCTCTCCCAAATACATTAGCATCATATTCAACCTCCAAAGGCTTATTTCACATGATGTCAGCAAGTTACTACAATGCACAAAAACGGTCGTCCTCAAATAAACGAATCTTCTCCTGTGCATGCGTCTGTTGTTACATGGAAAAGTAAGATAAGTTTTGACATCAATAACATATAAACTTTAAGTGCAAAGTAAAATTCCATACCGGGGGTAAATTAATCCAATTTCTATGCATTCCTAAATATTACAAAATTTCAATTATACAATTTTACATATTAAATCAATTCAATCATGCAATCAATTCAGTCATACAATCATACAATTAATAAGCATTCAAATGATCAATTCAAACATTCAATCACACATAATTACATATATTCAACATACAAAAAATTAAAAATTTACAAAAAAATTTTAATAAACAAAATAATAAGAACCTGAGAGCGTGAAAAAGGAGCAAAGAACAGAGAAGATACGACTACCCAAGTTTTGGAACGCAGCAAAATCACAATACCTACACACAAATACAACAAAACGTAAGTCTCATCATCCAAAATAATAAAAAATGCAAGAAAATAATCAAAAAACTTATCTAAACAACCCAAACCGCGAAAAAAAAATGAACAAACCACGGCGATGACACAATAATGCTTCAAAACTGATGAAGGAGAGCTTTTCAGTTGGGGGGAGAGCTTTCGAGGGAGGAAGACGAAACTGTTCTGTATTTTTTTAACCTAATTAATAGTTACTACCTCGGCTCATTAGAAAACTGGGGTAATAGAACGCATACGGCCTCAGTTCCCAACTTGATCGAGGCCTATTCTCATAAAAAAAAATTAAAATTGATCTGAAATGGCAATTTTGAAATTTTTTTCACACTTTATGTTGCAATTCCCCGCCTAACCGAGGACTATTCTCTTAAATATTTAAAATTTGTTCATATTAGGGAATAGGCTGTTGTTCCCCTAAGAATCGCAATTTATTCCCTAAAACTCTACCTGCCCATTTATTATAGGAGTGCTACGTGCGAAAAGTCAGAATTTGAGTTTTATGTCGTGGTTCCCCTCTAACCGAGGCCTATTCTCTTAAATATTTAAAATTTTTTCAGGTTAGGGAATTGGCCGTTGTTTCCCCAAAGAATCGCAGTCTATTCCCTGACGCTTTACCTGCCCATTTATTTTAGGAGTGCCACGTGGGAAAAGTCGGAATTTCCACCTGACACTTTAGGAGTAGAGAATTTTTCTAAAAGTTAGAGTGTCACATGTCAAGCTCTCCTTCACCAGGATAGGACTTTTATGGTTTACTGCAAGATATCATTTTAGGGTATTACTCTACTTTGGAGACACCTTCTATAAATAAAGGTGTATGCCCCATTGTAAACCCACTTTAGGAATTATAATGTTATGCAACTAATACGTTATCATTGAAGTTATCAAATTAAAATTACTTTACAAGGCAACTTCATTATTGCCAAGTTAGTAGTCAAAAAACTAGATAGGGTTAAAGTAACCTTGAGTCGTTTCTGAATGAATACGAAATTGCTTTTCAATACTTGATTCTTATGGAGAATATGAAAGGTTAGTAAATGCTACGCAATGCTTAAAAATAAGAATGAAAAACTATGCTAATGAAATTAATATTTGGAGAATGTTTAAGTTTAATTGAAGGAGAAATAGAAAACTTAGAAACAATTATAATGAAATAGGCTAATTCCACTGTTTTTCCAAGATAAACTCAACATCGGTTATCCATAGGTTATTGTTCAATTGATTATTGTTCGAGTTTCAAATTAATTAAAGTAAATTCTTAATTAATTTGAGGATGATTTTACAATTAATCAAAGTAGATTCTTAATCAAAAGTAAGACCTTTCTAGATTACTCATAATGAATTCAACCAAAGTACATTCTCAATCAAATCTATTCTTAAATCTCCTAACTAAATTAAAAGTTAATTAATCAAAGTAAATTATCAATTAATTATAGTTAAAATTTTTACCACTGATGAAAGTACATTTTGAATTAGTAACAAAAACTCGTTTAAGTTAAATAAATCACATAACTTTTAACTAATTAGACGTGATAATAACACTTAATTTTACATTTTAAAAAATACATAATTTCTGGTGAAAGTTTACAACTAAATTATATTTAACACTCATGCAATCTTTTAGGATAATTTTATTTCCCAAATATATTTGTGCGAACTAAAAAAAATTACTAAAAAAAAAGTAAAAAGCAACTTTAAATTTAATTGCTGTCTTTCAAGATATACGAAGAAATATATAATAAAGTATTTTCTACTACAATCGATTATATATAATTGATTATTTATTAATTTGTATTAATATTTATATTTTTCACAAATGTAAAATAAGATTATTAAAATAATAAATTAAAGGTTTAATGTTTCAATAGGTTCCTATTTTCGTCCATAATTTCAAATAGGTCCCTTTCTTTTTTGGCGTCTCAATTGGTTCCTTAATTTTGTTAATTTGATGCAAATAAACCCTTTCCGTCAATTTCATCAAACGGTGTTAATCAGTGTGTCACATGGCCTGGTGACACTGCATTTTTAACACACGTGTCAAAAAAAACGTGTGTGAATTAGATTTTTTAAATTGTAGAATTAAAGAATTAATTAAATATATTATAATTTTTGTAGAAATTAAGTAAAGAAAAGACAAAGATGGAAAATTATATTGTTCTTTTTGCTGAAACATTCTTTGTCTCTGCAATTGGGAAAGAAAAATCAAAATTGGGGGAATATTCGGATTTAGGGCTTGTGTCTCATCCAGAAAGATGTTGTTCGAGTGGATGCACAATGGAGAATGAAATGAAGAATTCACATTCAACTTGTTCTTCAACTGGCAATGGCTGGCAGAACGGTTTAAAAACCGTTATTTTCATACTTGATTTTTATACAAAATACACACTTTATGACTTAGAAATTAGCTTGAAATCATGCAAATTGCTTTAGTTAGGTTAAAAGAGAGTCAAAGGTGGTTTTAGAGGTATTATGCTTGGTTTTCCTTATTTTGACAAGGTTAGACAATAATTGAATAATGGAGAATGAAGAAGAAAGGAGTTGGACTCAAGGAAGGATGAAAAAAGGTGCAAAGGAAGAATAGTAGCCATCACTCAGCGCTAGTTTCAGCGCTGAGCGTCAACCTTGTGAAAAGAGTCATTACCAAACGCTTAAGCGCCAACGCTGAGGGGAAAAGTTAATGTCGCGCACACCGCTGAGCGCCGGATCCAGTGTTGAGCGTTGGCCTTCTCATTGACAACACTGCCAAACGCGTGGCTGTGGACGCTGAGCGTCCTACTTGAATGTCGCACCTACCGTTTAACAGTGAAACCAGCGTTGAGCGTTGTAGTTGGGCTTGGGCCTATTTTCTGTAATTTTTCATAGTTTATAAATAGATTTGAGCGACCCTTAGGGTTATCTTTTGGCAGAGAAAAGACGCAGAAACACCCATTCTCAGTCCTTGAAGGCAAATTTTGGATGCCAAAGCTCCAATCTTTCAATTCTAGGGTTATCTCTTTCATTCTTTTCATTCAATTCATATAGTTGTTAGGAAATAGTTTCACCATGTCAATGGTGAACTAAACCCTTTGTTGTTGGGGAATGATGTAATCCTTTTGAAACTCTCTTATATCGAAGTTCTTATTTTATTCATATGCTTGGTGTTATCAATAGTTTGGGTTTTCTTCTCTATACTTCAAGCTTTCATCGTTTAACTCATTCAATGTCATGATCTTTGATTTTGTCGATATGGACACATACGGGGGAATCTACACATGAGGGGAATTCTCTTGATTATGAAATATTACCTAGACAGAGGAATAGGACGGTCAAATGCTTTAAGCTTCTGTACACTGAAATGCATGACTAATTACTAGGGAGACTAGACATACTAATCTAGTAATTAGGATTAGGCTCTCTTCGCCGAGACATCGAGTTTAGAGTAAATTAGAAAGTTGCATGACATTGGTAACAAAGTTGAATTTAATAAGAATAATATATATAGGAGAGTGGATTAAGATGAAATCGTAAACCCCAACAACATCATTCATGCATATCTTTATCTTTCAATTGATCAAGCTTTTTCATTTGCATGTTTTTTTTAGTATTTTCATTACAAACCTTAAATTTAATCTTTATCATGTCATAAGAAATCAATTCATATAAGCGATTAGGCCTAAGAGTCCCTTGGGAAACGATATTCGGACTTACCGTCTCTTTATTACTTGATACGATCTAGTACACTTGCCAGGGTGTTAACAAGTTTTTGGCGCCGTTGTCGGGGACTCATTGGTTTAACTTTTCTAGTAGTGTGATTTTTGAATGAATTTGATTTGATTTTTTTTTGTTTATTTTTACTTTTGTTCTAATAAATGTTTGTTAGGGTTTTGTGCCTAATGTTTGCAGGATGCAATTTGGACAAGAATTTGACTATATGGGCACTCAACTTTACCAAGATGAATTCAACCACTGGTGGGAACCTCACTCAGACATGGATCAAAGCCAATTTGGGCAAGTTGCCGAGCAACAAATTACTCCACTCAAGGAGAGCACAAATTTTGACAAACTTCTTCAGTGGATGATGGGTATGAATATATCTTACATCAAAAGTTTGGAGTAGTTACGACAACGTCAAAGGAAGCAATATTCTCCTTCACTCGAAGAAGTAGAACGTCAAAGGCAGCAATATTCCCCTTCACTTGAAGAGGTAGAGGAGGAAATTGAACAACATTGGCTGGAGGAAATTAAACAACATTGGCAGCAACCATCTCCATCAGAAAGTTGTGAAGAGACATTCCAATAAGTGATGCATAATACCATCTCCTATTCAGAATGTAATGGCACAAGATGTAAAAGGAACGAGACAGAATTGGGTTGCGTGACTGCATCTCTGGATGATTTTAGGGTTAGTACTGAAGTTAACCTTAAGGAGGAGTGTGAAGCCATTATCTTTGAAAGTGATAAGGTTGTTGATGAGGAGATGAAGACAAAAAAGTTAAGTGAAGAAGAAAAAGATGAGGAAAAAGAAAAAGAAATGGTTGATAGAAAAGAAAAATAGAGAAAATGCGTGAAAATAAAGAAAAAAGTAAAAAAAGAAAAAAAGAGAAAAAATGTGAAAAAAAAGGAAAGTAAGAGAAAAGAAAAAGACAAAAGTTGAGGGAGGAGAAGAGTGAGAAAAAGAGGAAGAGAGGAAAGAAGAAAAGATCATATGAAAAATCTCTTCCTCATCAAAAGAAATATCATAGGAAGGAAAAGAAACTTTGGAGATATATGGAAATCTTCAAGAAATTGGAGATTAAAGTTCCTATGATTGGGACATGGAAACAGGTGCTTGGTGTTCTCAACTTTCTGAAGAAATTCAATAGAAACAAGAAAAAGAAAAGAATATCAAGAAAAAAGGAATATCAACACCTACTAATGAGTGTTTGAGCATCTACTTAGGGATGCTAGGTTGATTATGTATTCACTGAAGGATACAAAAGGTACACCTACTAATCGATGTTAATAAGATTGGCACTACTTGATAAGTGTTAGAAAGGTTTGGGTCAGGCTCGTGACGTTAAACAAGCGCTATCTGGGAGGCAACTCAGTTGATTGTTTATCTTTATTGTTAACTTTGTTCTAGTGGCATTTTAGGATTTATCTGTTGCATATCAGAGGGGAATTACATAAAAAGATAAAATTGAGAGTTGAAATTGAGTGATACAGGTTAGATAATTCTCAGGTGATCCAAAAACGGGAGGATTTCAAAACCGCGCCTACCGCTCAATGGTAGCCCAGTACTGAGCGGTGGCGTTGTAGAGTGGTTTTGGGCTTTCTAATACATCTCAGTGTTGGAGGCCCATCTGCATATTTTAAATACCCCTTAGGGTTCACCTAAGCACCACTTTTCAACTTTCACTCTTCCTTTGCACTCTCAAGAGCTTTTTAAGAGTTTCTCTTCATTCTTCCCATTACCTACTCACTAAAAAAACCTTTGTTCATCACTTTTGCATCAATTTACCATCAAATTTTTGGGTTTTGAGTGATCATTGCATTTGGGGATCATTCATTGTCATCCAAGGAGCATTTTGCAAGCATCCAAAGTCTCTCTACTCAAGTAAGTCTTACATTTTTTATTTTAGGTTTTCCAAAATAGGAATTTGATTGACATATGTGTAGAAGCATGATAAATTAGGTCTTTTGATTTTTATGCATAAATTGATGAAATAAAAACGATTTGCACCGATTAAAATGTTTGATTTTGGGCTTGAACTGTGAAATTGGCATTTGGGTGGAGATTTAGAGTGTCCAAGCTAGGTTTGGTAAAACCGTCGCCGCCACCACTGAGAGGTGAGCTGCCACTGAGCGGTGGCCTGGAAAAATGTTTATTTTGTCAAATTGTGTTGTGCAGGTGACGTTGAGTGACCCTGTTCTACCCTCAACGCTGGACAGTGATGATTTGAGGTTTATTTTATGGTGTGTTAACCCTTAATGGTGAATTCTTTGGTCATTTTCATTGTTTTTGATGTAGGAATGGCATCCGCATCTGGAAAAAGAGTTAATACCATGGGGAATAAGAGGAAAGAACCAGAGAGGTTTTACTCCAATAGATTCCTCTCTAGGAGGCATGAGCAACACCATGTAACTGTCCAAGATAGGCGCCTCTTGACGGAAAGAAAAGCAGCATGGATCCCAGACTTGACTCCAACGTTTGGTGAGGAGTTAAAGAGTAGAAATTGGGAAAAGTTGGCCACACACCCTGCACCTGCCAACATTGCAGTGGTAAAGGAATTTTATACAAATGCTTTGCCAATGAGGGTTGATGAGTGGTTATTTCTTGAACTATATTTAGTTTATTGCACTTAAATAAACCAGGGAATTTTGTTTAATTGTCTGTTATTTACCCGTTTTCCGAATTCTGCTTAATTTGGTCGGAAATTCGTAATTGTGCTAATTTGGGTTTTCTNAGCTGATTAAGTGTATTTTGGTTGCAGGGAAATTTTGGGAAACATCATTTGGAGCATTAGGGATGGTGGCGTGATCATTCAAGACTCAACATTTAGTCACTTCCATTTTAATTAAGTTGTAATTTCGTTTTCTAGAAGCCCTTAATTAGAATTAGGTGTTTTGGACCCCTTTAGGGGGCATTTTTGTAAAAACCAATTGTTGGGGCCATGTTGCATCCCTTTAGGGCTGACTTGTAGTGTGTGGAACCCACCAAAATTAAAAACTCTTGGTCAAATGGGGTGGGAAAACCGAGCCACACACCAACACTTCCATAGCTCACGGTTTTTGCTTCATTTCTTCTAGGTTGTCATGTATGAAGACTCTCTCTTGGAGCTTGCCATGGGATTTTCGGTTTTGGCTATTTGAATGAACAAAGTTGCAGATTTTATTCTTCTCTTGCTTTAATCTTGGCTGTCTTAACTCATTGGTGGTGAAAATCCTTTCATTCCTTCTTCCATTTGCTTGTTTTTGATGTTTGAAGCTTGAGCTTTTAAGCTTTTCTTTGCATTTCAATGGTGATTCTTGGGTTTGAGTGACTTTATAGTTTTGTTTTTCCTCTCCTTTACTGCTGTTCCTCACGTTTTTCTTTGCATTATGGTTGGTTGGTTGATGAAAATGAGGTTCTATGTGAGTTTTGGGTTAAAGAGAGCTTAAGGTGTTGTGTGGGTGTTGTGGGTTTGGCTCTTTTCTTCCATATTTCGGTTTTGATGTTTGAAACCAGAGTTTGATGATGTTATTGGGGCTGGACATTGCTTGAGTTGAATGGCTAAGATATTATTTTCGTTTTTGCAAAGAAACTTGAAGAAATGGTAGTGTTAAAGTTGGGTTGATGAGTAGAAGTTTGGGGTTTATTGTTCTTGTGCTCATTTGCAACTTAAACTTTGGTTTCTTGGGGTTCATTCTTGGTAATGTGAAGAGAAGAAAGCTTTGGGTGGTGGTTGAGAGGAAAGAAAACCGAAATTGAGATTGGAAGTGAGAGAAAAGGGTGCATTTAATTTTTTTTTGGACAAGCACAATATGAGACAATTTTCATAGAAAGAAGATTTCCTTTTTTGGTTTTTGTCTTCTCCTTGTTGCTGCCGAGAATCACTCTTGAGAATGGAGGTTTTTGGTGTTTAATTTCCTTTGACTTTGCTTACATGGCATCTTGGTTGGAGCACCCAAAGTATCTTACATTTAACCTTTGGTTTGAAGCAGTTTTTGGCATTTCCACTTGGTAGTTCGCTTTTTTTGTGCCTTGGTGTGTACAATCACGTTTTTGCTGCATGGGAAGGGAGGAAAACATGGTTTTATTGTGTGTTTAAGGCACATGCTTATTTCCTTGAAGAATGGTGCACATGGGACAAGAAGTCAACACATTTTGGTGGCTTATTGAAGGTGGAAATTGAAGTTTGACTTGTTGAAACATGACTCACGGCCAAGAGGTTTCCTTAGGCCATTTGGACTTTTAATTTATTTTTTAATTTCATATTGGGTCACTTAATTTACTAGAAGTAAAATAGGCTTGTTAATTTCTCTTGTTTTCACTTAGTTTAATTAGTAGGTTGAGTTGTCTTCATGTGTTTAAGTTAGTTTTGCATTTAATTATTTTTAACTGTGTTTGCTAATTAATTGATAACAATGTTTGATATTTAAATGTTGTCTAAGGTTTTTAATGGTGTTAGTTTAATTACCATGCTAGCTCAAATTGGATTGTTTGCATCTGTGTCTTTATATTGATATCGTTAAATTTTGCAACACACTTTCAACCCCCCCTTTTCGTGTTAGACTCGATTCTCGAACCGCAAAATTGTTCCTTGAGAGACGACCTAGGGGTCATTCCCTAGCTATACTGCATTTCTAATATGCAATCAAATTTGTATGGGCCACGACAGTCCATCAAGGGTTAACATGGATAGTTATACAAGCTATGTTCGAGAGAAGATCATTAGATATGGCTCTGAAACAATTAATAGCTTCTTGGGTACTGAGTGGGTTGATAAGCAGTGTCAGTATTCACTGAATGTGAAGGAGGACACAGAGTTTGAAGACATTGAGAGTGTACTCTGTGTGCCTAGAGGACATTTCCACAGGAACCCGAATGGTGTGGCCATCCACATCAAGAGAGTTGACCTGACACCTCTGGGCAAATATTGGATGGTATCACCCATGCTAACATCCAACCCTGCTCCCATGTTTCAGATATTACAGTTCATAGGACTATTTTTATTTATTGCATGCTGAGAGGTCTGAATGTGAACATTGGTGAGGTCATCGCCAATGAGATCCAGAGTTGTACCACTATTGTGAGCAGCAAGGCACCACTTGGTCATCCTTCCCTGATCACGCATTTGTGCCAGCAGGTTGGCGTAGATACCTCTACTCCATCATTTGAGAGGCCTAGGAAGGTCATAGATGCAGCATACTACAAGAAGTATTGTGGAGGAGAAGAGGCAGCTAGACGAGTTGATGGAGGTCGCACCCCATGCAAAATTTAATGAGCTTCAAAGAATGCAGTATAGACTAGGAAGTGACTCCTAGGTCGTCTCTCAAGGACCAAACTGTGGTTCGAGCATTAGGTCTCACACGAAGTGGGGGGGGGTTGTGAAGGATTTTTGAATGCAGAAAAAAAAATCAAAATACTGACGCAAACAAAAATGCAAACACAGATCTAAAAACAATTTCCTAAACAAACTGAAAATGGTTGGTCATTAACTTAATTATAATGCTTCTTGTCACAGATCAACAAAATAAAGCCGACTCAAACCTCTAATCCAACACAATTAATCAACTAAGCGCAAACTGATTATGTTTTCATAAAAGCGGACTAAGTGAACGCAATGTTAACGTCAAATCTAATTTACACCATGCAGTTTCATCAACTAAGAGAAGACTCAACACCAACTGGGCAACTAAGTGTATACCCAATTGCCAGTGCAAATACAGATTTGATTTTAACCAAGTCAGAGTGGCAAACACAATCACAGTTCAGGAATCTCAAGGAAATAATGCAATTTTATTAATGACCAACCTGACTAACCTAAGCATAGTTATCACAGTTCATAGGAATATAAGGACCATTTTGTATAGCTTCCCAGATGCCTCTATCAACAGACCCCATAAAAATTTCCATTCTTACTTTCCAAAAAGCATAGTTATCACCAGTAAACAGTGGAGGTCTGTTAATGGAAGCACCCTCAGCATATACAAGGTTTTGATTGTGACCGGCCATTTTCGCAAATATTTTGAAAAACTATTAAAGCAAGCTTTGATACCAATTGTTGGTATTGGAGGGGGTATTTTTCGAAGAGTATAACGCAGCGGAATTAAAACTTAGAGTAAGCGGAAAACGTGTATGGTCACTGTTAAAATGAAGTTGGTCCTTTTTTGCAAAAGTAATTTTCTTTCAGAAAATTAATCAAACAGTTAATATGCGTAAAGTAAAATGAGTGTAGGGAATAGAAAAATCACACAAGTATTTTTATACTGGTTCGATTCAACAGAATCTACGTCCAGTCGTTAATCACTGTAAAGAGTGATTAACAGTTCCACTAATAACAATCTTACAGATCACAATTAAGTGAACAAAATATAAAAGAACCTTCCTTCGATGAGCGAACCGGAAGAAGACCACTCTACAAACTTGAAGAGAACCGCTCCGGCAATCGACACAAGATTCGCGAGCTTCTCCTTTCACAAGACCTGGCAGAGCACCTTGCTAACTCGAAGAGAGTCTGCTCTGACTATCGACACACGATACGCGAGCCTCTCCTTTCACGAGACCAAGCAAGGGAACAATGAACAAAGTTTCTGAGCACGTTCCTCTGACACACAATGTTCTATTAAGCTTTGTTAGTTCAAAAACGTTACTTCTGAAGTTTACAAATATATAGCAGAGTACACTGAATGCCAAAGGTCAGCTCCCAACTACCATGAATAATCGATTATTGTAAGTGATAATCGATTATTCAAGTCCGTTACAGAGTTTTCAAAAAGTGATAATCGATTATATGAAGTGATAATCGATTATCCAAGTATGACTTGTGATAATCGATTATTGCTTCATGATAATCGATTATTCTAGTACAAAATGAAAGGGATAATCGATTATAGCTTGTCCATAATCGATTATTCCAGTAAAAATTACAAGGTTTAATATTTTCCTACTACATCCAAAATCTACAAGTTGCTTTTTAAATATTTTCTTACTACATCCAAAATCTACAAGTTGCAGCATCATCAAAACACATCTTCAGGTTTTACCAATACTCCTTATTGGTAACAGCCCTAAGTGAAAAACCATAATTACCTTAACCTTAGGGAATTTTGGAGCTTTGGAATTGTTTTGGGAATAAGTGTGGTCTCTTGGGAGATTCAGATGAATTGGCTAGTTGGTTCCTCTTCTTGTTTTTGTTTTTGTAAATATGTAGTGTATGTCTTGTCTCTTAGAGTTGTGTTCTGAATAGAGAGAAAAGAAAATAGACAAGATGAAAAAAAAAATACAGAAGAAAATGAGAAAAAAATTGTGTGAATGGTGGAGTCAAGAAGAGGATTGAATTAGAGGTTTTGGGTGTGATTTGAATGTGTTTACACTTGTTCCCCATTGCTCCTTTATTTCCTTTGGTTTGTAGCTTCTCATCCATATTTATCCTCCCTTACCCTTGGCCCCATCCCATCCATAAAAGACCTTTTGATTTGAACATGCATATGTGTTTGAATGTTGATATTAGAGGCTTGCCAAGTCTGTTGTGTTTGCTTTCTTGAGTGCATTGAGTTGACGTTGTTTAGCCTAGACACTTGAGAGAAACATTGATAGTGTGCATCTATGAGGTTCTGTTGCTTTTCATTCACCGTTTAAGCGGATTGATCATTTTGTCATGCTTTGAATTGCTTGGATGATTTCTCTGAGTATCTGCTTTCTTTGATTCTCTGTTGGATGTTGTCTACCTCCGTTCTTTGTCCAGATTTCTTGAGGACTGTAATTCTGTCTGCTGAGTCTGTGTCAATTCCCTAATGTCCGTTGAACTGTTCCCTGTTTTGCGTCTTGATTTTTCCCACGAGTGCAAAAGACTAAGTGTGGTCTATTTTGATGAGTCGATATTTTATTGATTTCACTTAGTTTACTACGCTAGAATTAATCAAGGAATTGTGCTTAATTGTCCGTTATTTTCCCGTTTTTGCTAATTGTGCTTAATTTGACTGGAAATTCTAATATTAATTAATTTGAATTTTCTCAGCCAATTATTTGCTTTTTTAATTGCAGAGAAAATTTTGGAAATATAGTTTGGGAAATTTGGAGGTTAAATGAGAAATTTCAATTCAGCCCAAAGGATTTATTTTGGACTCATTAGAAAATTGTGCAACATGTTGAATTTGGGGGTGCACATGGAGATGGGCTAGGATAAAGAGCAATTGATTAAATGAAGGAGTGTTAGCCCACCTAAGGGAGTTGCTGCTGTTGCTATTTGCGTCACCTTCGTTTAATTAGAAAAGCTCACAATAGGAGTGTGGTGTCACGTCTTTGGATGCACGGTCAAGCAAGGCAAGCGGCCCACAATCGGACTACACAGATTCAATAAAAGAGGCAGCTGCACTCCACTCACTCAATTCTTCATCCAGAAGCTCACGACCCAGAGATAGCAAGGTTTCAATTACATTGAATAGAAAAGGAAGCACAAGCCATGACATGTTGTGGAGAAGAGAGGTCATTATATTCTTCCACTTGAGAGCACACGTCCATGAGCACGTGGTGGCAACAAAAGGAGCATCAATAAGGCATGTGAGAGGAATATTAGAAAAAGTTTTGTGGTGTCACGATTGTTAAGAAGGCACATAGCTAAATCACTTGGACTTCAAAGCAAGGCAAGATGCACTTTACGGCCCACAAGCATGCAAATGCTTACAGAAGGCATGGCCTAAGCTGCTACAAGATTTTACAAATGAATTACTTGGGCTACACATCCAACATGTTTCTTTATTCAGCAAAGATGATGCACATAAAAAAAAAAAGAAGTCCATCCTACACAAAAGGCAGCACGTCCAGCAGAAGAGCAACATTCACGTGATGGGGGGTACAGCGACCCACATTCTGGATGTCCAGCAACTTTGCATCCACCAGACTTCACGCACATGGAAAGAAGAATCCAGTAAGAGCCTAGCAGCAACGTCCATGCATCCACGTCCATCTTCACGGCCCAAGCTGGCAGCTGCTGAAAAAAAGAACCACACGTTACCCTAGGATAGATTCCTAGGACCTGTCAACCGCCACTAGAGAGAGGGAAGATATTACATCTTCATTCCTAGGAGAGCAGCCACACACATGGACGGATACGGGTAGAGAATTTATCATGTTAGGTTGGATGGTGCTGCTGGAAGGCACATTCATTATTGTTTTGCAATGAGCACATATGATTTTTGAGGTTATTGCATCCAGCATCAGCCTTTACACGTTGAGTTTTGCTTTTAAACATGATGAGAAACTGTGATTAGAATGGTAGCAGACTATGGTTTATAAGGGAATTAATTTTGGAAGTACATGTCTCGTTTTTATCTCATGCTTGAGCCACATTTTCATTTCTTTTTATTCTTTGACACTCTTACATATTACTTTCATTGGTTTTGGAAGAAGGCACGGTGATAGATAAATTTTAAGTGATTTATTTTGGAGTTGCACATGGTTCACGGTCCAATTAGGTTTCATCCATCAGAGCATTTATTTTTATTTATTACTTTGCTTGCTTTTAGATGTTGTCACGCCATGATGCTTGCTGACTTTGTTTTACAATTTCCATGATTGAAATACAATACGATTTCCTTGTTTAGCTTATCATTGCATTTTAATAGCTTTAATTATGTTTAGGAATTTGTTTATTGCATTGTTTAGCAATTTCTCTTACTTTAATGTTGTCTATTTTATTCGGCTTCTTTATCTTCCTGCATTTCAAATTTACTCACTTGTTTTAGAGATCGTTCGATCTCAATGTAGAATTGTTCGGTCATCTTTGGGACCGTTCGGTCTTCATGTTTTGTTCCTTTGTTTCAACATTTTCAATTATCTTTGGTTGTATTTAATTTCCAGTTTTAGTTTAGTTTAATTCTCCTTGCAAAAACCTTTCAAAACCCCCCCTTCATGTTAGACTCGATTCTCGAACTGCAAAATTGGTCTTTGGGAGACGACCTAGGGGTCATTCCCTAGATATACTGCATTTCTTATATGCAATCAAATTTGTATGGGCCGGGACACCCATCGGCATGACATCTGGATATGGTTGTAGGTCCCACATGTTGTTGCCGTTGATGGGGTATAGGATTGATGCATATGTTTCTTCATAGGTGGACTTCATAAATAAACTTGGACTGAACTGTTCTCCATCCAATATTCAAAAGCTTCATTGCGCCTAAGGAGTGACAACATGGGATTCCTGTGATGCTCCATCTCCCGCAGCAGCATGACAAGTCGTCTATGTTTATAACAATTTTGTCTCCACTGTGGGTGACGTGTCTCACTTCAAACAATTTATTTCCTGACCAACTATGAACAAATTTTAAGAAAAATGAACAAAATTTAGATACAACTAAAAAAAGTTAAGAAAAACGAACAAAGTTTAGATTACAAGTCAGAAGTTGAGAAGAAAGTTTACCTAGGAATCCAGTTCTTGGTTGATTGGGATTCCTTTTTAAATCTAGGCTGGATTTTTTGACAAATTGATCCTGTAAAGGACTATATCTTAGTCCTGTTTTTTGCCCATCTTTGCATGATGTACACCCTGATTTCCTCCTGTTGGAAAACAGGTAGGCTTCTTTTCTACACCAAGAGAGGAGGG